>NC_039366.1:200073325-200096596 GCF_003573695.1 Papaver somniferum | reverse complement strand
AAACCCTATTTCTGCATATTGTATGCAAACCAGGCTCCGAGATCGAAACCTGGCCGCGAGTTGACTACTCTAAGTCAGAAACTTGGTAAGAACGATGAATCCATCCATTTACAGGTAAGATTCCTTCGGAATATTCTATGGAACATTAAACAAACCCTATTTCTGCATATTGTACGCAAAACAGGCTCCGAGATCGAAACCTGGCTGAGAGTTGACTACTCTAAGTCAGAAACTTTGTAAGAACGATGAATCCATCCATTTACAGGTAAGATAATTCCTTCGGAATATTTGGATGAACTGGAGAAAAAATATATCATAACTGAACATCCCAGGTTCGAAGATTACCAGAGTTAGACCCGAGTTTCTCGTTCGGATGAACTGGAGAAGAAATATATCAGAATTGAACATCCCAGGTTCGAAGATTACCAGAGTTAGACCCGAGTTTCTCGTTCGGATGAACTGGAGATGAAATATATCAGAATTGAACATCCCAGGTTCGAAGATTACCAGAGTTAAAATGACCATATTACCCTTACTAGAAATAAAGGTAATAAATATTACGGAGACTGTGAAAATTACCAAACTACCCTTATCTGAAATAAGTAAAGTAAATATTACAGATAGTGAAAATGACCATATTACCTTTCATGGAAATTTGTGCAATAAATATTATGGAGATTGTAAAAATGACCAGACTACCCTTATCGGAAATAAGTAAAATAAATACTACTGACTGTGAAAATGACCATATTACCCTTCTTGGAAATTAATGCAATAAATATTATGAAGACTATAAAAATGACCAGACTACCCTTACCAAAAAATAAGTAAATTAAATATTATAAATTGTTAAAATGACCATATTACCCTTACTAGAAATAAAGGTAATAAATATTATGGAGACTGTGAAAATTACCAAACTACCCTTATTTGAAATGAGTAAAATAAATATTACAGATAGTGAAAATGACCATATTACCCTTCATGGAAATTTGTGCAATAAATATTATGGAGATTGTGAAAATGACCAGACAACTCTTCTAACTTATAATTTGATGGTATACTTTTGCCATAATTCCCCAGTTGCATGCTTTGCTTAAAGTGGGTGGTCTTATAGAATGTATGTGATTATTTACAGAGAAGAATGTATATGGTTACAGAGAATGCTTCGCGCTCTTTGAGGCTCAGTCGCCTTTGAGCATTATATTTTATTTTACAACGCTTATGAAGGGTTGTCATAATAGTAAAGAACCACCAACTTTACAGAACTTGTGATAGTGTAGGTATGGTTAGTGGTGTAGACTTCCATATAGGAGGCTCAGGGTCGAATCCCCCAAACCTAATTTTTTCCCACATTCTATATTTTAACTTCAACAACACTTATAAGTGTTGTTATACGTTTCTATTAAAAAAAAAGAAAAAATCTAAACTTGTGAACTGTAAGGATGGTTGATGAGCTATACATCCATGCATTAGGTTCATGTTCGAATCTCCCCTCTAACGTATTTTTCATTATCATATTTTTGTGTTCTTCAACAACACTTGTGAGAATTGTGATAGGCTAAGTCACTACACTTATGAAACAAAGTTGTATACCTAAATGTCGTCACAACAGTTTTGCTAAAGGAGTTGTCGTTTGTTTTCTTAGCGCAACCCCTTGTTCCTAAGGGTTGGTAGTGATGATATACGACAACTCTTTCTTTGAAACCAGTTGTAAAACACAGGACTTTCTACGATGTATAGCGAAGTGTTGTAAATCTCCAGTTGTAGATGTATATTTTTCCCATAGTGTGTGCTCAACATAACTAAACTCACGGAGCAACGAGCTACGACTAAGTTAATCATACGGAGATAACCAACTTAATCATTGAAAATACTCAACATAAGGAGAACCTTACGGAATATTAAAGAGTACTCGACATAAGAGAAACCTTACGGAATACATGACCAATAATCACAAAAGATCATGATTACAATAGTCTTTCAAATACTCAACGCAATATTTGAAACTTCAACTAGATTAATTACAAGAGAACCCATAATTAATCTAATTGGATAACAAACAACCAAACTAATTACCGAAGTAATCAATTTAATTATTTTTGGGCTCAACATAAGAGATTATGGAACCCCGATTAAGGTATCAACGGATTGACACACCTAACCGTACATGTACTCAACATAAGTAAGAGGAAAAGAAGACTTATGGAGTACAAAACTAAATAACCAAATGAGTCGATTGATTTAGTTTCATATGCTCAACATATAGCATCTCATGGAACAACCAACCAAGCCAAGATTAATCGACTTAGATGTAGGGTGCTCGACATAAGACACATAATGGAGCCTTCACGGTTTTTCATAAATTAAAACAATTAAGTTCAAAACCGTGGATACACAAGGATCTATTCTATCTTTGCATCACAAAATGAAATAATATACTTTATCCTTGCAATACAAACGACCACATCCTATTTTCCATCAAGTACATGATTGCATAGGGTTTGCGTTTGTCATTGTCAAAAGTCGATTTGTTCTTAAACCAAAAACCGATCATGACCGACATTACTTTTGACAACAATATGGGATCTTCAAATTCACGGACGCAAACAATACATATCCCATAAACAATATTGCAATATATGAAACAAAATAAAATATTGCAATAAAAATCATCCTCAAAATATTTTTAGAATTTTAATACCAAAACCTAAAAAATAACAAAAGAGAATGAAACAAAATATAGCTATATGTAGTCACAATCTTGGCTATCATCGCTAGTTATTCTTCCATAAACTCTAAAAGAACACTTACTAGGCTTCGTAGATCTTCCTCAATGTATCTACAGAAAATTCCTTCTTATTATCGAAAAATTCATTGATTATAGGATCATTCAACTCCTCTAAATCCTCAGAGATGTCAGTTAACTCACTAAGTTCTCTTTTTATCCCACACAAGATGTTCTTTGTAAAAACCAACCTTTGTTCATAGTGAGTTATCTTTTTTTCATAGGAAATTATTCGAGATTTCAAATCATTTCTCTTATTGATGAAGTCTTTCACCATTTCTCTAAAATGATTATCGTCATGACAAACAGAGAAGAGACAGTTAGAGGACGAACCATTTCTATGGACTGTAGACTTCTTCTTTATCCTTGAGGTAGTAATTCCTTCGCACATATATACGTTGACTGCTTCTACTGCATTGTTTTTCATCGTACCTCTAGTTACAGGATCCATGAGAACGTATAGGAGAAGAGAAGAAAATGAGAGGATTTATACGTGCCAAACCTTAATTCCTGACACAGTTTTCCTTTCTTTAAGGATCCACAATCAATAACAGAATATTTTCTTGACAGAAATACATACATACTTGAGTCAAAAAATGTAGAGCCTCATTATCTCAAGCTAAGGTTGGGGATGCAGACGTCTCTGAGCTCAGACATAAATATGGTGAGCCAAATGCTCCCCTTGGTCGTCAAGGTTTATTGCACAAACAGATTTCTTCCTTCTTCTGTGTCTGGACGAGTTTGTTTTGCTTGACCCTTGATCATCTAGTTTCAACACACGCATGTCCTATTGTAGTTTTGAAATTCTTTTGTTCTTTTGCCTGAATATCCAACAAGTATTTTGGACATGATTTTCACTTCCAAAAAACGAACACGGGGACAACCTTTTGTCTTGTCGAAGTGCTTTCTGTTTATCACAGTATTGAACCTTGGTTACCCCATGGTACTTTGAAGCATGGTTGATGGAACCTATAGGATTGCTTTTAAATCCTAGACCATTAGTATTTCCAAAGGATTTCTGACCAAATAATATTGTTGATATTTTATCGTAACTACCAGATAAAGGTTGAAGATCATCCTTGAGAGTGTTAATCTCTTTTTTCTTTCGAAATATGGTCATGGTGAGTTGATCATTGAGGTTGTCAATCTCTAAATCTTTCACCTGGATTAAAGATTCCAACTTACTCAACGAGGATTTCAATTGAATATTTTCTTGAATAACCTCTTTGTTCAAGAATTTGAAAAACCCCGAGTTGGACTCAATTTCTGAATCAGATCTTGAGTATGTGGAGGTTTCTGTTGCGAGGGCAAGAGAGTCACATCCAGCTGACATATTCACGTTGTTGATGCATAAAGGTTTTTCTTCAATGGAATCTTTGGAAGCAATAACTGTCAAGAGATGTGTATCACACCTAACGCTCATTTTTATATAATCCTTGATCCTTTCTGTTATCAAAGGTTTGTCAAACCGAAAACCCAAAGAAAAACACTCATCAGCCCAAGATAAGTTTGAGGATTTACTAGTCTCGGAAATTGCGTTGAAAGCCAGGGTTTGATCAGACATCGGATCTTGGATTGTCACCTGTCCACATGAGGTATTTGTGGAAGGGGTGTTGAGGTTGTTTCCTCCTTTGATGGCATACTCCTTAGAAACGTATCTCCTGTCTTCAAATACGGTTTCTAAGATATCCCAAGCTTCTTTGTGCAAGTAACAATATAATACTGAATACATGGGATAACAGCTGTTCCGATAACATTCAATCCAAAGGAGTTTTGCATTGCATCAAGAGATTCTTCAGAATTAAAACTACTAACATCCTTAGGTATAGATACATCGTCTTTTGTATTAACCGGATGATTATAGCCGTCAACAATACATACCCGAGTTTGAAAATCACAGGCTTGAAGATAAGCACTCATTGTAAGTTTCTACGCGAGTAGTTTGAGACATCAAAGACTGGTGGTACGTTTTTAGAGATAATACCTATGTCCATAGAGTCAGATTGCTACAAACACAAACTTGTTAGGTCATAAATGTGTTTGCCTGCTCTGATACCAATTGAAAAAGCGGGGGTCTAATAACACACCCAACATTTCGATTAGCAATCTGTATGGACAATCTCCAAAACACTCTACTAGAGAAACAACTAGACAGTCAGACTCAATCTAGAATATAGTGTCTTAAGGAGCGAATATCTTTATCTCTCAATTTGATTGTTACTCAAGCAAATAGAAGTCTGTGAGTCTAATCAAAGAGATATATAACTTGGACGATATCAAAAACCAATATCCAAGTGTTAATCAATGAGATCGACAATAACAAGATCAGATCTCTAATTGATTAAACTTCAACGCACAACATGTATTATTTCAATTATATAAACAAATATAATACGGAAAAGAAATAACAAAGACAACAGAAATTTTGTTAACGAGGAAACCGCAAATGCAAGAAAACCTCAGGACCTCGTCCAGATTAGATACACACTGTATTAAGCCGCTACAGACAGTATCCTACTCCCAATACTTCGGACTGGATTATAGTTAAACCCCTATCAGTCTCCCACTGATACAAGGTACAGTTGCACCTCTACGCCTCTGATCCCAGCAGGATACTAAGTAGTTGATTCCCTTTGCTGATCTCACCCACAACAAAGAGTTTCTACGACCCAAAATCGCAGGCTTAACAAATAAACAAATATGTATCACACAAATAAGTCTATTCAAAGGATGAATCTGTCTCCCACAGATAAACTCTAGTTTGATTCCGTTTTTTGATATAATCAAGGTAGCACATGAACCAATCGATCTATTCGGTCTTATATTCCCTAAGAACAACCTAGATAAACCAATCAACTCAATTAGGAAATTTAGGATTTGATTATTCGATATAGCAACTGAAATTGTATGCTGTGTGAGAGTTATGCTGTGAGAAAGAAAGAGAGAAATAGGTTACTAGCTGGAGCTGTATAAGTTAACAGAATCAACATAGAAACATAATAGAACTTTGATGACCAAGTAATTTGTTTCTGTAGTGATTTTTTCTTATAATTCTTGTTTTTCCGGTTTGGGAACTCGTAATAACATAGTATCCTTTTATGCGAAGAAGTCCAATCATATTAGTTAGCAGGTTGTGTAAATTTGTTTGAAATGCAGTGTTAAGATGTGTATATTCAGCTTTCTTCTTTAATCCTGGACCTTTCTCTCCACTCCTGGTTTGATTTCAGGGAAGAAAATGCCACTAATATATTACTATAATTTGGAATGGGGCTAACTGTAGTAGGGTCTATCTATGAACTTCACCCAGCTCCTGATGATTAGGAACTTCAGTTGTTCCTAAAAGGTTGTTGAGCTGAGTTAACAGCTTACATGAGTACTGATGCTTCTTTTTCTGTGCACATAGGACATGTTAATTTAGTAGGCTGGATTCGAGAAATGGTTTGAGGGTTGTCAATTATCTGATCTTTACTCTCTTTTGTTATACATTTTCACTGAAATGGCATGCTTATGTATCAATAGGTTTTGGATACTTTACTGGGCTAAGCAAGATGTCCCCGTAGTTCTGAATCTTGGATTTTTAAGTGAAACATTTGATGATTTGGAACTTTGGAAATTCATTTTAAGATTTTAATTTCATTTTTTTTTCCTTTTTCACACAGAATCAAATGGTATGGTGATATTAAGGAACTTCATTTGTTGTTGAGCTGAGTTTACAGCTTAGATGAGTACTGGTGCTTCTTTTTCTGTGCACATAGGACATGTAAGAGAAACTCTTTGATGATTTGGAACTTGGGTCACACAGAATCAAGTGGTAGGGTGATATAAAGGAACTGATATCACTCGCTGTCTGCTTCAGAATGGTCAGGTTTGATCCTTGATAAGGCAGTAGTAGTATCAAGGATTAACAAACAAACAATAAGAATTCTAGTTTACACGTTTGAACCTTAATTAGCTGTAAGTTGCTCATTTGCATCGAATTTTTTGAATTGTTTTTTGAGGAGCATGTATCTAATGTTGTATAGTTAGTTGTTGTTCATGATAATACTGCTTCCAGATTTGTTAATGTCCTTCAGAATTGCAGTGGGCATCTCATGTCCTTTTGATTGTTATTGTTATCAATTTTGTGATCCAAGCATCCATTCATTTATGGGTCTGTCATCCTTTCAAAACTGCTTCTCTATTCTTAGTCCTTGAAGTAGAAAAGATCTGGTTTTCAGTCCTACCCTTTTACCGGTTGATCAACAGAAGTACAGAACAGTGCACAGACCACACAGGATAGGGGTCTTGTGGCTCTTGTTGCGCAAGATGTTCCAGTGTACTTTTTACCTGTCCTAGCCCATGGTCTCAATGCCCATATGTTTATAAAAGGCCATGGAAATGATCAGGAGAGCAACTCCATGACTAGGAGTTGGCATCATCAGGGTTTCCTTAATGATGACCACTTCGACTGACCTGATGCACATTTTCTCATGGAGCGAACATCCTTAGTCCTTACAATGTATGGATGTAACCTGCGATTACATTTTATTTTAGCGCTGCATAGTTTATAAAACCAACATGGGGTGTTCTTAATCTTCCTTTATAATGTCTTTATTTATTAGGGGTATATTTTACTCGAAGTTTGCTGTATTTGTATTTGTGAACGTTAATCATTTGTTTTCTGCCTACTTCTTGACGAAAAATTCATTTCGTAGTTTTTTTTTCACACTTAGATTGTATTTGTTTTATGAATCTGATAATACTGTCTGTGTCTGTTGCAAAAAATGTTCCAATTTCCACATTTCCCATATTTATAATTTGCTTCTTATTTCCTCTACAATGAATCTATGAATATGATTTTCCAACGACAGGCTAGTCCACTTTGCAACTTCTTTGACGACAGCGGCTATGAAATACATGTAGAATGCAGTATGTATTTCCGTTAAAATAGAAACACTATTCCACATTCGTCTCGAGTAAGATGTTCTAGTGATTAAACACAATATAGAAAAAAATTAAGAAGAAACAAGAACGATACGACAAACAAAAGATTTCACTAATTCTTTGAAAAAACTCTTACACAGATTTCCTCACAAGAGCTAGTAACTCAAAACTCTCATACAATAAGAACCCTAGCTGCTCTTTTGTTTTCTCACAAACATGCGTTTGTTTTTCTCTAAGAAGAACATATCTAAACCCTGATCCTAAGGACCCCTTTTATAGATGACACAAACTTGTTCCACAATAACTTCCTAGGTTAGTGTTGTACCTAAAATAGATATCCGACTCAAACTAGGAAACCACGTAACTTGGGAAACACCCAAGTAATGTTTCTGACCCGTTCTGGAATATATTCCAGAACTGAACAGAACAAAACCTAACAATCACCACCTTTTGTGACGTGAACAAAACCAGCAGTTGTCTTCTTACTTCTTCACTTTGCGTACGGACATCTTCTTTTGTCTCACCCTTATTCAGGGCCTCCCTCCGTTAAGGGCTCTCAATTATCTAGGTTGATAATTAAGCCATGTCCAAAGAGGACATAGTCACTGACACCTTCCTTCGAGTTGTCTTGAACATGCGTATAGAAGCACCACCTATGCCTAACCTCCTCCTTGTTGCATCAGCACCACCGGAGCCGATATTTCTTAAACTTCTAGCACCACCACAAGCAGCTCTTCCATGTAATCTATACAAGTTCCTGCACCGTCTTGCCCTTAAGATTACATTGTTTCCATTATATACACTCATTACTCCATCTTTAGTGGAGTATCTCATTCCAAGTGATTCTAGTATAGTTAAACTAATTAGATTCCACTTCATCTCTGGCACATGTCTAACATTTGTGATTGTTTGAACTGAGTCATCAAACAATTCCAGGCGAATTTCACCAAATCCATGAACCAACAACCTAGACCCATTCCTTATGTATACAAACCCGCTGCAATCTTCATAATTGTTGTATAATGAACGATTGTTGCAAAAATGCACAGCGGCACCACAGTCTAATACCCATCCTCCCTGACTTTTAAGATTTGCAAGCATCAGTAGGATCTCATCACGATCACCTTCTTCCGATAGCATCGCTAAGGCTGCAATATCTTTAGGAAAGTTTGACGAAGCTTTCCCAAAACCTTCATTCTTCCTAGGACAATCTCTAGCACAATGCCCTGGATGACCATACTTGTAGCAATCACCTTTGAAAATTGTTCGTTTTCCTTTGTTGTTACCAACTCTCTCCCCATCAGCTACAAACACATCTTCAGAATTATTTCTAACCCGATCTCTCTTTCTCATCATCTCCTCTGCAGCTAAAGCGTTGCAGACTTTTAATGTAGTAAACGACGATCGACTCATAAAACTCTGTGACAACGTCTTGTACGATTATGGAAGTGCCCAGATCAGCTGTAAAGCTTTGTCTTGATCATTCAAATTGTCACCAACAGCTTCAAGTTTCGATATTAAAGAACCAAAGGAAGAAATATGATCCATTATCGGAGTATTCTCTTTCATCCTCATATCATGTAACAAACCCTTAACGAAGATCTTATTAGTCATAGTTTTAGCCATGAACAAACTTTCAAGAGAATCCCATAGTTGTTTTGCTGATGTAGCATCCTTGATTGCAGCATGACCTTGCACATTTCTAGCAAGATGAAGACGAATCTCCGATAGACACATTTTATCCATCTTTCTCCATTCATCAGTAATATCTTCTGACGACTCCACCTCTTCTGAATCTTTCTTTTTCTGTTGCCTCATCGGTGGACCTTTAAGGGCATCATCCAAATCTAGCACGACAAGATAATATTTCGTATTCATCTGCCATAGACTAAAATCAGAATTCCCATCAAACATTTCCATATGGTAAGACTTCAATTCTCCATACTTTTCCATCGTAGCAACTCCTTCTAGACTATCCACGCTCACTGCACCAATTGCAGAATACAATAGGTATTTCCGTTAAGATAGAAACACTACTACACATTCGTCTCGAGTAAGATGTTCTAGCGATTAAACACAATATAGAAAAAAACTAAGAAGAAACAAGAACGATTCGAAAAACAAAAGATTTCACTAATTCTTTGAAAGAACTCTTACACAGATTTCCTCACAAGAGCTAGTCACTCAAAGCTCTCACACAATAAGAACCCTAACTGCTCTTTTGTTTTCTCACAAACATGCGTTTGTTTTTCTATAAAAAGAAGATATCTAAACCCTGATCCTAAGGACCCCTTTTATAGATGACACAAACTTGTTCCAAAATAACTTCCTAGGTTAGTGTTCTATCTAAAATAGATATCTGACTCAATCTAGGAAACCACATAACTTGGGAAACACCCAAGTAATGTTTCTAACCCGTTCTGGAATATTCCATAACTTAACAGAACAAAACCTAACAATACAAATGCATTTTTTTTTAACTTTTTGACTTGGCCACTGTGAACTACAACACCAGAGACCAAACTAGTTCTTAGGCTCAAATGGAAGAGAGCCTTGTATGTTTTCAAAACAAGGTTTGGGGACAGATCAATTTTTGATCAAAAGAGAAATTTGGAAACTGGTCATACTGTGCATAAATCCATTAAGAAACGATTTTAGGCAAACCCTGTCTCATTCCCTGTCCCTTTGCTGCAAAATTTTATTGCAAAATGTGAAGGTTACTGCCAAAGTTTTTACTGTTTCTGAGCACCCCAACAACTAAATTCAAAATTTTGGTTAAAATATCCCGCCACTGCAAATTTTATTAAAAAATTTTCAACTTTGACATTCAACTTGCCCGAAGAATGGGTTACTATTATGCCTAAAGACATTCAACTTGCCCGAGGAATTAGAGGTGAACGAGCTTTATAATCTCTAGTTTCTGAGTAAATGTGTTGGAGGATTACGGATCTAGGATCTTTTGGAACTCTTTGTGTTCTGATTTTATTGATCTAATACATTTATCAAACTGCTCGGAAATCCACCGGAGGAAAGGCCCCAATGAAGCAATTAGCAAGAAAAACAGCTCGGAAATCAGCACCAGCGACCGAATGAGTGAAGAAACCATACAGATTCAGGCCAGGAACTGTTTCTCTTATTGAAATCAGAAAGTATCAGAAGAGCACTGAACTGTTGATTCATTACTTCTATTTCAAAGATTAGTTCGTGAGATCTCTTAAGATTTTGAAACTGATTTAAGGTTTCAGAGTTCAGTAGTTGCATCTCTACAAGAAGCAGCTGAAGCTTATCTTGTTGGGTTGTTTGAGGATACTAATTTATGTGCTATGCATGCTAAAAGGGTTACTATTATTGTGAACACAGATCTAACGATGATAGCAGCGTGTCCATAATTAAAATCCGCAGTACTTATAAAATACGATAATGATTAAAGTAAATACAAGGTGGTGTCTAAAACTTCTATAGGAAACTCTATGCCTTCGGGATCGTCCTTGTTTCGCACCATAGATATGTATGTGGTGATCAAACGATGCATAATAAAGATATATTAAAACCGTAAGTGCAGAATGTAAATAAGACGATGATTTATGTGGTTCATCATTAAGGCCTACATCCACAGGGAGTTTGGGTTTTCACTATGTATCTCATAAGGTTACAAGTGGTAGTCGAATGACTCTGAGTAGGGAACGATGGTAGAGGAAGGTAGATAAAACTCATACTTACTATTACAATATCTCATTCCTAACAACAGTTCTCTCTCCTAAAATTTGGTCGACCCCTTCTCCTTTGGTTGAGAATGGTATATATAGGCTTCTTTTGTGTTGGCCCCCATTCATCTGACACCATTGATGCTTATCGTCTCGGACAATGCGTCGATTCCGAAGGATTCTCCTTCAATATGCTTGTGTCGGTATCATATTGTGACGATAAGCACCTCTCCTTCTTCCATAAGATTCTTGACACTATCCTATGTTTGTAGCATTTATTGTGGGTGGTTGGGCTTTATGCACGCGTCGGACAGTTGCTGCTGCAGCTGTCACTATCTCTCTCCTTCGTAAATTTTGGATATATCTGGAGATGATAAAAAACAAACTTTTAGGTCTTTTATGGTGCTTCACGGCGGTCTATGCATTAGGTACTCC
This sequence comes from Papaver somniferum, assembly GCF_003573695.1. Lineage (NCBI taxonomy): Eukaryota > Viridiplantae > Streptophyta > Magnoliopsida > Ranunculales > Papaveraceae > Papaver > Papaver somniferum. The sequence goes on along the minus strand of NC_039366.1, from coordinate 200,084,746 downwards.
TTGACTTGGCGATTGTCGGATTCGTATAATGATGGACATGTGGCAGATAGTGGTGATGCATGCCTCATGGGTGTTACAACGTGGAATCATCATCTTGATGCTCTCCCACCTTGTAGCATACACATGTCTTCTTCTTGACACGTGGATGATTGTTGATTATGTGTATACAATTTACCCCTTTTCTTCTAAGTTTGAAATTAGTCAAAGTTTGAAGAAAAACTCTTCAACTCCCGCAATAACTTCCCCTGGATTTTTGGGCATGTTTCCCACTCCTAGTATTTACTTCATTTTAATTTTCGGGGCATTTCCCCCCACTTATTGCGGTTATAAATATGAGAGAGGGTGCGCATGAAATAACTTTTATTCTCCTCCTCATTCTTATTCTCCCCTGTTTTGTCTCTGTCTTCCGAGGAGAGTTTAATTTGTTCTTGGATTTGTCTTTTTGTTCTTTAATTTTACTGATAGTGTACCTACTTCGTACTGATCATCCCCTGGAGGTGCCACTCTTGTTTTAATAGGTTTGAACGTTGATTTCCTCATGTTAATCCCTTGATTCCGCCATTTTTACAGGTACGTTTTTAGCTTTTGCTGTTGTTGTTCTCAATTCTTGTTGCTGTTGGTATTCTCGGTTTTTGTTCATGTTGTAGTGGTTTTAGGTTTTGTGATGTAGAACATGATATATGAAAGTATATATACTTTCCCATGTTCTTCATCAAGAAATATGGATTCGCCTGATTTGATCAGTTCTGGGTTTGTTCTTGTGTTTTAATGGTGTTCTTGATACATAATGATGATTACTGATCTTTTTTATTATTTTCGTTGCTCTTTGATGTCCCTTTTAGGTAACCATGACATCTAATGATCGTAAACATATCCCTTATAGGTCTTCGTCGCTGAGTCCTTAATTATAGATCTCCTTCAACTAGGAGTCCTGACATGTCTCCGCCAAAGGGTGCGCCTCCGAGATCTTCTCAATCAGATCTTTGCCCTTGCAGAACCTCCTCGTCATCTGATCCGAAGGATACTTCTCAAAGGAGGGTGGACGAAGTAAGAGGTTCTCATTATGAAGTTGATCGTCCAGCAGGAAGGTCTTCTTCACAAAGTTCAGAACCGCAGGAGGCTCAACCTATCTGCTCCATTGCTCCTCCTAAACCTTCATCTTCTCAGAAATCTAAATCTTCCTTGAAGGATCCTTCGTCGAAGAAGGATCTGTACCTTTCTAGGAAACCTGCGGCGAAGAGGAAGTCTTCCGATATGAGTCCCCCGAAGAATCCAACATCGTGTAAATCAACCTCTTATGGGGTTGCCCCTTCTGAACAAACTGCTCATGCTCCAAAGAAGAAGAAGCAGACTCCTGTTTCATTTAAACACATTGACCTCGAAAAGTTTAAAGTGAGGCACGGTCTTGAGCATTTTGATGTTCGTTTTTACAATCAAGGTGATGATGTCACTTATGACATGATAAATAATTATAAGTATGATTCCCAGCATCGGTTAACGACCATAGGAGCCATCGAAGCGAGTTTGATGCTTCCTTTGTATAAGTTGGGGGATTGTTCTACTATGATGTTCTGGAGCGTCGTGAGGGCTATACTTCTCATATCCACTGCCGCTCAGTGGTTCAATTAAGTGGGAACTACCTGCGGACCCTTCGTGAATATTATCTTCGGAGAAAGGGTGAGACGACGATGACGTGCTATACACCTGATCCCGAGGATAATAGTTGGTATACTCCTGAAAATTTTAATGCTTCTTTTGGAGACTATGTTAACAATAAGAACCAAAAGCGGTGGAGTGTTTGTCTTCGTATGATGACTGCCCCCCATGGTGAGGTTCGTCTTCTGGGTGAAGTGAGTGATTCGAAGCTACGCTTCGTTCCTGGTACTGAGAAGACTGATAAACCAGAGCTCTTTCCCCTCAAGGAGCGTTTTATTCGTGATCATGATTATGAGTGGCACGCTACGCCTCTTGAAGTTATCGTCCCTTGGGCCCATGGTTGGATCCCTGGTGAACATGGATGGAAGCCTACTGCTCAAAGAAAACCTCGTGACGGTGCCCCATCCCGTTATAGTGATTTTTGTCCTTTGGCTCTAAATTTTGCTGGTATGAACTTTGATTATACAGTTGATGCCAAGGATGTTGGTGATGAAGAAATTTCCGAGGTTACGCTCCCTTCGAAGAGTAACACTACTGTTTAAGGTATGATTTATTATAGTGTGTTGTATGTATTTCTCCTTAAATCATAGATTGCTATAAGTTTTGTGTAAGCTTAGAGAAAAAAGAAGATCGTTCATGTTGAGTCTTCAACTGCTGCGGTTGAAGAAACGGGGATTCCTGAAGTTACTAGTCCAGTAGGTGACGAAGAGGAGCTTGTTGACGAAGAGGAAACCGATGAAGAGGAGGGTACTGAGACTACTCCTGATAATGAGGATACCGAAGAAGAAACTGCTCCTGGGGGGCAGGAGGAAACCCCTTCCCCTCGTCAGGAAACCCAAAATACTGGTCTTCAGTCATCGATCCCCGAGCCGATAAATACTTCAGAACCAAACCAGGAATTTTCTTATGGTAAGATTTATTCCGCCGATGGTCAGGTTGATTTGGGAACATGGTGGGGGATAGCTTTCGAGTTTTCGTTGATGTCTCCAAATGTTGACTGATAAGTGAAAGCCGAAGCCGATGGAGAGAAAGAGATCGAGGAGGATAATAGCTTTGATGGTGAAGATGCTGAACTTCGTGCTGCTAAGGAAGCAAAGAGAAAGGAGACCGCTGCAGGTGGAGGTACCTCTGCAGGTAATGATATTGCCATCGGTGAGTAAACCGTTCCTGGTAGAGGTACCTCTATAGGTGCATCTTCCGAAGGCTTTGTGAACGATGTGATGCGTGTTGGAGATGATGAGACCTTCGACTGGTTAAAGAATAAGGGTCTTACGGATGTGCATTTCCCTTCCCGTGTCGTTCCTGGTGAGAGGGATTCTGATGCTTTGACCCGTCGTAATATGGAGCTTTCTTCTTCGTATAAGGTCAAAAAAGGTTGGCAACAAAACTTAGGTGTGATAGTCCTGTCTGGTCTCTTGGCCGCTCCTCCTTCTTTTATATCTGAAATGATGGCCATAAATGATGCACATCAATATGGATTTCCTCAACAACTTATTCTCGAGGTAAGATATCGTTCTTGTTTCATGGCAAAGTAGTACAGTTTTTTCTTTGTTAGTGATTCTTACTTTCCCCTGGATGCTGAAGTTGGAAAGGAGCAAGCATTGCAACCACGCCCTATATCAGTTCTTCAGATCTAAGGCACTCAAGCTGGAGGCTAAGCTACGTCAAATGAATGATGAGATGTTCTTTGCTCAAGAATCTCTTGTGGCTAAAGAGAAGGAGATATTAGAGCTGAAGGAACAGCTAAAGGGGAAGCTGCATGCTGGTTCCGTTGAGGAACAACTTCTTCAAGAGGTGACTTCTCTTCGTGGAGATTTGTAGAAGGCTCGTGCTGAAGCTTCGTCGGCGGGTACTTTGTTAAAAGGTGTGTCCTTCTTATTTTCTTCCACCTTTTCCTTCTTAGTGTTGTTTATGAGTTAGCTGGCCATGTCTTTAGTGGGTGGTGACGAAGAGTTAGTAGGGCTTCGGAGTGAGAGGGATCGTTAGGCTTCACTATTAAAGAATTAGTAGTATAAGTAATAGAGGAATCTAATAAGTGGAATTCTCGGGCCAATGAGTATAATCAAATGTTAGCTCGATATCGGGAACGACGGGAGAAGATGGTCGAGATGCAAAATACGATGGCTGCTGATCGTCGTCAGTTCAACGGTACTTTGTTGTGTACTCGTGAAAATCTCTATGAGGCTCGCGAAACTTCTTCTCGGTTAGAATCCAAAGTAACATATTTAGTAGTAGAGCTTCGTCGGGCGCGTTCATCCTATGACCCTGAAGTTCAGGATTATATACAACGGATTGTTCGAGAAAGGGACGATGCTAGGGCGGAGGCGCATGCTTTTAGCAAAGATTTAACCGCTTCTCGTGCCGACGTTGCTCGTTTGGTGGAATCATATAAATATTTAGAGGTTTATGTGTATAGACTCGCCAAAGGGATCGAGGAGATGAATAATGAAGTCAACCGTCTTTATCATTTGGATTCCATGAAGCAGGTAGAGTTGGATTAGTGCCAATTTGATCTCGAAAACCTTTGGCTCGACTATAAGAAACTTTCCTACGAATACGATTTCCTTAACGATGCTCGGGATGCAGTAGTAAATGAATTTGAAATAGCTTTGGTTAATGTCGAAGGTATATGTTCGTTTGCTCGTGGATAGTTGCTTGTTTCCTTTCTCCTGATAGTTTTATTTTCTTTTGTTTCAGAGCTCGAGAGATAACTTGGACTTGCAAATAAGAAGTTTGTAACGATTCAATCTGAGCTAGTGAAGCAGCAAGGGAAAACCAAGTACTTTGAGGGGTTAGCAGGGTCTCGTGACGTGGCAGTAAATGAATCAACAAAGGAAGTGGAGCGGTTGACCTCGTTGTTGACTTAATCTGTGATCAAGACTACTATTATCACCCATGAAGCTCGTGCCAGCTTGCTTTGGAGGTTAATAAGGCATTGGCTCAGATAGAACAAGGTCTTTTGAAATAGCATGGTACAACCAAGAAGTATAAAAGTCGTCTTGTACCTGAACCTTTCAAGTCTACCTCTGATCCATCCTCTGGAGGAGTATTCCCTCTTATCAAAATGAGCGACCTACTGACTGTGTCGAACCTTAGGAAGAGAAATAAATCCTTTTTCTAGAGTAGAGATTTGATCATTGTTGATTATGTAGCTTTGGGATTTTTTTTTTGTATATTTCTTGTATTTATTGTTTATCTTCCCAATCTTGTAATCAACTTTTATGAAATGGATCATCAGTCTTTTTAGATATGTACATTTTTTATTTTTCTGCGAAATTACTTTATATGTTTCGATTTAATTATTATATATGTCAATGAAAACATACGAAGAGTGTGTTGTAAAATAATGAAGGTATGTACCTTCATTATTTGTTTTGGACCTGTCACCATGTCGGCTAATCCTGAACCAGAGGATCACCCGACGGTGGGGGTTAATGCAGCGTTCTCGGATATGTGGTGCGTTATTGAATTATTTACATGCACCCATTACGCCTCCTTGTGTTAGGTTGGGTATCTCTTTCTGCTGGAATCCTTCCCCATGGTCATACACTCAAGAAGCTGATAGGGGAGTCCTGAGAGATTGTACATAGGTACTTTCCCCAATATAAATGTATGTAAAGTATCGTTACCAAACTCTTCGTTGTTTTCCGAACAGTATGGTACAAAAGGTTATTGTTTGATTGATGTGGTGAGGTTTGCTATTCATCGGCCAGAGACAAAACATGTCGAGCGGATACGTTGTCTTCTTCTTCTAGTATTCTCCACGCAGATGCAGAATTGCGTTTTTTCATGGATAATATGGCTTGATGTATTTTGCGTTCCAAGGTTGCCTTAGGATTTCTCGTTTTAAATTACGCAGGTAGTACGATCCCTTCCCAGCGATATCATGTATTACAAATGGTCCTCCCCATGTTGGTGCTAATTTACCCCATTCCTTCTCTCATTGATATTGCGGTATAGTCCGTAGAACACACTGTCCTTCTACAAAATTTCTAAGTTTGACCCTTTTATTGTATTCCCTTGATAGCCTACGCTGATAATTCTCCATTCTTTGTAATGTTGTTTCCCATCTTTATTCTAGATCATCAAGCCTCTCTAGCATCATATCCGCTATGAGGTTCTTTTCCCATGATTTAGTCTTTGTTGTAGGCATGATTATATCAGTTGGGATGACTGCTTCAGCTTCTTAGGTGACAAGGAAAGGAGATTCGCCGGTTGCTGATCTTCTTGTGGTTCGGTATGACCATAATCTATTTTGTAGTTGCTCGCACCATCGGCCTTTATGTTCATCCACCATTTCCTTGAGGATATGGAAGATGGTTTTATTTGTGGCTTCGGCTTGTCCATTACTCTGAGGGCATATGGGAGTGGACTTCTTCTTCCCGATCTTGAACTATCGAAGAGCATGTTAATGTTCTTGGAAGATGAAGGTGAATACGTATACATCTATGATCTTGGTTAGAGCTTTGGCTTCCATCCATTTTATGAAGTAGTCGGTGGCTACTATCAAGAACCTCCTTTTTCCTTTCCCTTCGACCAATGGTCCGACGATTCCCCACTTTGCAGATGGCCAGGGGCTTCCCACTGAATTTAAATATGTTGCTGGGGCATGAGTCCTTTTGGCGAACCGCTGACATTCTTCGCATCTTCTAGACATCCTAGCAGCGTCTTTAGAGGTGTCAAACAGGCCGGCCCGTCCAAAGATGGCCAGGTTTTTCTCACCCCTGCCTGGCCTGTGACAATAGCTAAGCCCAGCCTGAGCCTGAGCCTGAGCCTGGTCAGCTTATCGGGCCAGGCCTAGCCTGTCATCTACACATAATTTTTTAATTGAATCTAAAAACAATTGTTGTCGGGACTTGAAGTTGCGACCAATAGCTCTCTCGTTAAACGGAGGAGCCGACTAAGCTACGTGCGTTTCTTGGTACAATGTGATCCTGAGACACAAATATATACGCTACATCCAGAAAATAAGATTAGTAATATTATTTTGTTTATAATTATTCTGATGAAATCTGTGATGTAATTATTAAGCATTCCATATACTTAGGGAAAATAATGGCATTTACTTACTTAATTTTGTTTATGTAACCATATTGCATTTAATTTAAAACTTAAACAAAGTTAATTGATATGAAAATTTAGGAAACTTACTGAATGGTAATGAGTACTATAAATAATGACATTTATTTACTTAATTTTAGTTATGAAATCATATTGCATTTAAAACTTAAGTACATTTAATTAATATGAAAATTTTGGAAACTTATTAATGAAGGATAATGGTAATAAGTATTACGTATAGAAACGAATTATACTATTAATAAACATCTGTATATAGGACATGAAATGAAAATAATAATGGTAATAAAAGTTAAATAATTATCTAAAAAGGGAATTCGTACAAGTTTTTATTATTGGTTAAGCATACTTACTAGTATTGCTTCAGATCCAAAATTGACACAAGAATCTAACTGTTTAAGATGGAAACATAGCTGGCGAGTGACTTGGAGAGAGATGGCAAGTTCGAGCCCCACTAATTGCATTTTTGCACTACTGTTATAGCTTGACAGGCCTTTACACTACTTCTTCTATGATTCTACCTCTTCACAGGCGTAAACAGGCCGGCCTGGGCAGGCTCAGGCTTAAGCAGGCCAGGCCTAACTGGCTGTAAGGCCGAAAATTACAGCCCATCCTGGGCCTGTATTGAGCCTGGGCCTGGACGGGCAAACCTAAAACACGGTCTAGGCTAGGCTTTAGCCTACTTATACATGCTAGATCGGAGCAGGCCCGGGCTGGCCTGACCTCTTTGACATCTCTAAGCTTCTTGGATCATCTGCGGTTAGTAGTATCCTTGTATTTGAGCTTTATCGACCAACGACCTCATCCCACTATGGTTGCCTGCGTCTCCATAGTGAATGTCCTTCTAGATACTATGACCCTCGTCTCTGGATAAGCAGCGTAGTAAGAGTCCGAGGAATGATTTCTTGTACACGATTTTGCCACGGAGATCGTATCTTCCTGCCTTTGATTACACTTTTAGAACTTTCTTCACGTCAGCGGGCAGTGCCCCTTCTTCGAGAAATAAGTGGATTTCGGTTATCCAGTCTTCTTCGTTGCTAAAGTATTCGTCCTCATTATCCCTTGATAGGATATTATCTTCAACAAAGTCTTCAGAGATATCTTCCCATGCGTCGTCTTTGACAATATCTTCCCCGACATCGTTTTCATGGTTCGTTGCAGCGACGATTTGGGGCGGAGTGACCGAAGGATGGCTTTAACATTCTTGTCTTTCAACATTGACGATATGTAATCTAAGGCATCAGAATGTCTGTTGTCCTTCCTATACAGGTGTCGGAACTTAATATTTGGCACTTGTGATGCTAGAGTTTGGAACAGAGCCCTGTATGCTGAGAGAGTCTCATCAAAGGTGTTATATTCCAGCTCTATCTGTCGGATGACCAGTTGGGAGTCGCTTGTTAGGCGCACATCTGTTATTCCCAAATCTATTATCAATCGAAGAGCATGTACCACAGCCTCATATTCAACAATGTTGTTGGTGTGTCCTTCAAATTCCATCCTTAGCGCGTACACCATCATGTCACTGGTGGGTGTTGTGATAACGATCCCCATTCCTGCACCCTCCTTGTTCCTGGTTCCTTCGACAAATAATTCCCATCTTTGTAGGCTTGAAGGTTCGAGCACATCGACCGGGCCTTTTCCATCTTCGTCTACCCATGGTATGCCCTTCAATTCTTTGTTGTTATCTAGGGGTCAGTCTGCTAGGAAGTCTGCCAAGACTTGCGATTTTCGGGAAGTTTGGATCTCGTGTATAATGTTAAATTGTTCCATCTACGTGTTCCACTTTTCAGTTTTCCCCACCTTTCCTGCATTTTTGAGGACAGACTCTGATGAGTGCTAAAAAGTGCATATTTCTATATATTTTTCTTGGCATTTAACTCATCTTTTGTGCATTAATTCTACATTTTATCCCATATTCTGTGTTTTCGTTGTTTTCAAGAATAAATACTTTTCTTAATTAATTTTGCATTTTTAGGTACTAAATAAAGCCTGGTTAATGATGAGTGCCAAATATTGTATATATTTATCCCTTTTTGTTGGCATTTTAACTCATCTTTTGTGCATTAATTCTACATTTTATCCCATATTCTGTATTTTCATTGTTTTCAAGAATAAATATTTTTATTAATTAATTTTGCATTTTTAGGTAATAAATAAAGTCTGGATGACTTGCGGAGCGGAAAAGAGCTGAAGAGTAGTGAAAAGCCGGAAGAAATTACGCAAGGAAGCCGCAAAGAATGGTGCGCACAAGACCAAAAAGCTAGGAATGGGCTCAAGAAGGAAGAATTGTTCTTAAAGAAGATATGGGCTTGGCATACCCAAGGCCCAAAACCCTTACCCAAACCCATTTTCTATATCCATACCCGCCTCCATTCTCAGCCGTTAGATTGGATCCATCTCATCATCCAATGGTCGCTTCTTCATCGTGCATCAAAATCTGAAGTCCCTGCAAAACACCATAGTGCCTAAATTCCAAGCCTTCAGATTAGATCACATTTAGATCCTACGGTCGATCCTTTGCCTGCGCATCAAATCTCGATACTTCCGCTTAACACTACAGTACCTAACATCATCTAAAACCGTTGACTTCGTTGTGTTTCTAAATCCAACGGTTACATCGATTCATCTCTTATATCACCGTTAGATCTACCAACCATCATCGCATCACGCAGCTCAGAGTCACAAAACATCAAAATTTGATGAAGCCGCTCAACACCCGAGTACCAAATACCCTATACCCAAAACAAACGCACCCCAATCCAAAAATATCGAACCCATCTTCTTCCCCTCCCTTCTCTGCACAGCGACGCTGTCGCCATCACCACCACCTGCTCCGTCTGCCACCACCACATCCACCACCAAAGCCATCATGGCTCCTACCAACTAAACCCATCCTCTATATCACGTACTATATCCCTCTCAACGACTAATTTCACCCATTTTCACACCTCTAATCCCTAGATGTGGAGTTGGTGAAATAAGTTGATGAGATGTATGTAATTGAAGCATGGGAAGGAGCAGAAGACGATAAGGAGGCATGGGTCGAAGTTAATTGGGATTGATTTCAGCGAATTAGGTGAGAATACCAAACCCTAATTTCAACTGTTTTGGGAATTTTTGAGGGAATTGTGTAAAACCCTAAATTGAGGGAATTGGGTATAAATAGAGGCTTTGGGGTGTTGTAAAAACTATGTTAGGATTAGCCTACATCCAGAACTTTCAAGTTCTGTTAATTTTCATGTTTCAGTTAAATGTGCTAGTAGTTGCTGTGTTTTGTTAATGTCTTGCTTTGTTCTGTTAACTGTTAATTTCAAGTCATATGTTAATTTCAGTTCATGTTGTTTTGTTTCAGTTCATGTTGTTATGTTTAGTTCAATCTGCTGCTCTGTTAAATTCTCCTGTTATTTATGTTAATGTTCATGTTCTGCTAATGTCCTGTTTAGGTTTTGTTCATTGTTAGTTCAGTTAGTTATGTTACTGTCATGTTTAATTCACTGTCATTTGAAGGAATGCTAGGCTAGATTTCTTAGAAGCTTTGTGCTGATTGTGTAATGGAAGAAATCAGTGCTTAAAGCAAGCTGATTTTCTTGCCATTCCCTGTGTATGCTTAGGTTGTAGTGTTGATTGTGCATTGGGGGAAATTAGTGCTCACTAGTGACAATGAGCAAGCTAATTTTCCTCCCATTCTTTTAGTTTGCCTGTATCCTGCCTTAGCTTTGCTTCATTTCAGCTTCACCTCAACCCTGCCCTTGGCTTAGGCCTTGGTTCATCTTGTGTTGTTTTCTGTTGCTTTTGTCCTGTCATGTTACTTGCACTGTCATGTTATGCTTATGCTTATGTTATCCTGTTATGCTTATGTCCTGTCATGTTACTTGCACTGTTTTCTGTGGCTTAGGCCTTTACTGCTGTTTTCTCCTGCTGTGCACTTGCACTGCTTTGCAACACTGCTTTGCTGCACTTGCATTGCCTCTGCTGCACTGCTACATTGCCTTCTCTGTCACTTGTGCTGCTGCTGTTGCTGCTGCCAAGCAGCTGCTGTTGCTGTTGCTGCTGCTAGGCCTGCTACCTGGTGCTGCTTCCTTTCTCCTGCAGCTGCCCTTCTGCTGTGCAGCATTTGTGTTGCTTCTGCTTCCTGCAGCCAAGCAAAGGCAAAAACCCATTGAGCCCAAAAGCCCAGAGCACAATTTGAGCTCATCTGAAGACCAAAGCCAAAGCCCAGTTCAAGACCAAGTCCAGGTTTGAACCAAATTCAAAAGCTGAGCCCAAAGCTCAATCAAAGGCCCAAAACCCATTTGCACTTCAAAGACCAACTGAGCCCAAGCTCAGTTCATTTTATTGTTATCAAACCCATTAGTACTTAAAGCCCAATCTAAGCCAAAAGGCTTCTAAGCCCAAAGCAAATTTAGGAACCCAAATAGCTAAAACACTTCTGAAACACACCCGATCTCTGTGGATCGACCCGTACTTGCACGAGCTACAACTGACGACCGTGCACTTGCGGTATTACTGTAGGCCCCCGTTCTTTTTCTGTGCATAATTTTTATACACTCTTCCTGGCCTGCCAAGTTTTTGGCCGGTTATAATTTGTAGGACCTTTTAGAAGCCTACCAAGTTTTTGGCCGGGGATAATTTCTATACCCTTTTCGGGGACTACCAAGTTTTTGGCGCCGTTGCCGGGGATTGGTG
>NC_039366.1:199890416-200072353 GCF_003573695.1 Papaver somniferum | reverse complement strand
TGATGAGTGCCAAATATTGTATATATTTATCCCTTTTTGTTGGCATTTTAACTCATCTTTTGTGCATTAATTCTACATTTTATCCCATATTCTGTATTTTCATTGTTTTCAAGAATAAATATTTTTATTAATTAATTTTGCATTTTTAGGTAATAAATAAAGTCTGGATGACTTGCGGAGCGGAAAAGAGCTGAAGAGTAGTGAAAAGCCGGAAGAAATTACGCAAGGAAGCCGCAAAGAATGGTGCGCACAAGACCAAAAAGCTAGGAATGGGCTCAAGAAGGAAGAATTGTTCTTAAAGAAGATATGGGCTTGGCATACCCAAGGCCCAAAACCCTTACCCAAACCCATTTTCTATATCCATACCCGCCTCCATTCTCAGCCGTTAGATTGGATCCATCTCATCATCCAATGGTCGCTTCTTCATCGTGCATCAAAATCTGAAGTCCCTGCAAAACACCATAGTGCCTAAATTCCAAGCCTTCAGATTAGATCACATTTAGATCCTACGGTCGATCCTTTGCCTGCGCATCAAATCTCGATACTTCCGCTTAACACTACAGTACCTAACATCATCTAAAACCGTTGACTTCGTTGTGTTTCTAAATCCAACGGTTGCATCGATTCATCTCTTATATCACCGTTAGATCTACCAACCATCATCGCATCCCGCAGCTCAGAGTCACAAAACATCAAAATTTGATGAAGCCGCTCAACACCCGAGTACCAAATACCCTATACCCAAAACAAACGCACCCCAATCCAAAAATATCAAACCCATCTTCTTCCCCTCCCTTCTCTGCACAGCGACGCTGTCGCCATCACCACCACCTGCTCCGTCTGCCACCACCACATCCACCACCAAAGCCATCATGGCTCCTACCAACTAAACCCATCCCCTATATCACGTACTATATCCCTCTCAACGACTAATTTCACCCATTTTCACACCTCTAATCCCTAGATGTGGAGTTGGTGAAATAAGTTGATGAGATGTATGTAATTGAAGCATGGGAAGGAGCAGAAGACGATAAGGAGGCATGGGTCGAAGTTAATTGGGATTGATTTCAGCGAATTAGGTGAGAATACCAAACCCTAATTTCAACTGTTTTGGGAATTTTTGAGGGAATTGTGTAAAACCCTAAATTGAGGGAATTGGGTATAAATAGAGGCTTTGGGGTGTTGTAAAAACTATGTTAGGATTAGCCTACATCCAGAACTTTCAAGTTCTGTTAATTTTCATGTTTCAGTTAAATGTGCTAGTAGTTGCTGTGTTTTGTTAATGTCTTGCTTTGTTCTGTTAACTGTTAATTTCAAGTCATATGTTAATTTCAGTTCATGTTGTTTTGTTTCAGTTCATGTTGTTATGTTTAGTTCAATCTGCTGCTCTGTTAAATTCTCCTGTTATTTATGTTAATGTTCATGTTCTGCTAATGTCCTGTTTAGGTTTTGTTCATTGTTAGTTCAGTTAGTTATGTTACTGTCATGTTTAATTCACTGTCATTTGAAGGAATGCTAGGCTAGATTTCTTAGAAGCTTTGTGCTGATTGTGTAATGGAAGAAATCAGTGCTTAAAGCAAGCTGATTTTCTTGCCATTCCCTGTGTATGCTTAGGTTGTAGTGTTGATTGTGCATTGGGGGAAATTAGTGCTCACTAGTGACAATGAGCAAGCTAATTTTCCTCCCATTCTTTTAGTTTGCCTGTATCCTGCCTTAGCTTTGCTTCATTTCAGCTTCACCTCAACCCTGCCCTTGGCTTAGGCCTTGGTTCATCTTGTGTTGTTTTCTGTTGCTTTTGTCCTGTCATGTTACTTGCACTGTCATGTTATGCTTATGCTTATGTTATCCTGTTATGCTTATGTCCTGTCATGTTACTTGCACTGTTTTCTGTGGCTTAGGCCTTTACTGCTGTTTTCTCCTGCTGTGCACTTGCACTGCTTTGCAACACTGCTTTGCTGCACTTGCATTGCCTCTGCTGCACTGCTACATTGCCTTCTCTGTCACTTGTGCTGCTGCTGTTGCTGCTGCCAAGCAGCTGCTGTTGCTGTTGCTGCTGCTAGGCCTGCTACCTGGTGCTGCTTCCTTTCTCCTGCAGCTGCCCTTCTGCTGTGCAGCATTTGTGTTGCTTCTGCTTCCTGCAGCCAAGCAAAGGCAAAAACCCATTGAGCCCAAAAGCCCAGAGCACAATTTGAGCTCATCTGAAGACCAAAGCCAAAGCCCAGTTCAAGACCAAGTCCAGGTTTGAACCAAATTCAAAAGCTGAGCCCAAAGCTCAATCAAAGGCCCAAAACCCATTTGCACTTCAAAGACCAACTGAGCCCAAGCTCAGTTCATTTTATTGTTATCAAACCCATTAGTACTTAAAGCCCAATCTAAGCCAAAAGGCTTCTAAGCCCAAAGCAAATTTAGGAACCCAAATAGCTAAAACACTTCTGAAACACACCCGATCTCTGTGGATCGACCCGTACTTGCACGAGCTACAACTGACGACCGTGCACTTGCGGTATTACTGTAGGCCCCCGTTCTTTTTCTGTGCATAATTTTTATACACTCTTCCTGGCCTGCCAAGTTTTTGGCCGGTTATAATTTGTAGGACCTTTTAGAAGCCTACCAAGTTTTTGGCCGGGGATAATTTCTATACCCTTTTCGGGGACTACCAAGTTTTTGGCGCCGTTGCCGGGGATTGGTGCTGTGTTTTATCTGTGTTTTTCTTAGCTATTTTTGCATTTCACTGCATAGCATTTGCATCTGCATCTGCTTCATTTCATTTGCTGTTGGACCTGCTAATCTGAACCTGTTTTTCCTCTGCTGGGACGCCACCAAGGAAAAGAACCAAAACCCAACTGGGTTTTTGCAACAATATCAGAGCAGCTGGGCTGTGCTAAAAAGGTAAGCCTAAACCCATTCCATTGAGAGAACCCAACCTGTGGGCTTCCAAATTTCTTTAATTGTGGGCTTGTAATAATTAACCCAATTTTTTGGGCTTTTTATTTCTCTATTTTGGGTTTGTAATTAATTATTTTTGGGCTTGTTTGTTTAATTTGTGGGCTTGTATTTATTTTGTGTGGGCTTGTTTAAATTCTTCCATTGGACTTGTATTTTGGACTCTGGGTTTAAACCCAGCTGAGCTTGTAACCGATTGTGGGCTTGTTTCCACTCAAGAGTGGACCTCGAAACCAAAGTTTTAAAACAAACGTCGGGCCTTAACCAACTGGGCCAAATTAAATTTTCAAAATTAAAACTTAGTGTTTCGTGGGCCGCAGCCTTCCTCCCATTCCATTAGAGGACCAACAGTGGGCTTGCTCCCAATTTCAAAAACCAAAAATTTCTCCCATAAAAACCAAAGTTTTCCAAATGTTTCCCTAAAAAACCAAAAATTTTCTTTTTCCCATCAAAGCCAAATGTCTCCCGACAAAACCAAATTTTTCCCAAAAAGTCCAATCCCATTAAAAACCAAATTTTCTTGTAGATAATGTGTTAGTTAAATTTCCTTTTGTATATATTTTGTGCTCATCCATTGTGACTCCGAATATGTTGGATTTTTGCCTTGGATAACGGAGTTTTAATTCTGCTTTCGCCGTACAATCGGGTATTCTCTCTCCTTTTACTCTACTCAGCATGTTCCTCTTCATATATTGTTTTATAATTCTTTCCATATTTTGAAACATTGAGGACAATGTTTAGTTTAGGTTTGGGGGTATATAGTAGATACCATGATAATTTGCCATAATTGAAAAACGAACTCCTTCTTCTTTTTGAAAAAAATTGAAAAATTCCAAAAAAATTGAAAAATCAAAATTCAAAAAAATTAAAAAACTAAAAAATCATAAAAATGGAGCTCATTTACCTTGAAATGTTGACTCTTGTGCAAATATGTATTTTTATTAGGAGTCTTAGTCTAGATATTTAGGCACCCTGATTCTAGCACAATTCACATAGTGATAAGAAATTTGCACGCGCACGATCTACCAATACATGTATGGCCTCGATCTTCAAGGTGTTGGATAGGAAGTTATGATTGCCAATCACTTTAGAATACTGAACGAAACTGGACTAGCTTGTTCTTTGGTTGGTTGGGATAGAAGGTGGAGGTTACATTAAGAAAAACAACCATCGAATTTAACTGGGTGCATCAAAAAGGGCTACCTCTTGCAATGTGTCATGTAATCTTTTGTTTCCTTTTGTATATGTATCAAAAGTGTTTCCTTGTTCAAAAAAAAAAAAAAAAAAAAAATATATCAGAAAAATACAAAAAAAAAAATCAAGTATTTATCAATTCCATCATCTCTTGTTCCAAAAATAAAAAGAGAATTGTCAATGTAAATAAGAGTCATGTAAATAGTCATCTTTTGTGTTTTTGTGTTGTAAGCAAGGAGGGTGTATGCCATTGATGTACAACGCGAGCAATTGTGAAATACCTCCAACTCATTCACAATTCTCGTAAAGTCCGGACAGCTAGCTAGATTTCGACCTCAGTTCTTAGCCTGAGAAACTATCTCTTGGTGATTAGTAGTCATGATTTCAGATCTTTCTTTACACATGTGTAGATACACTTTACACTCTTATCACATGTCTTTTTTTGTTATCAGTGCTAGGATTGTGCCTTCGATAGCTAGATTGACATCTCCATTTTGCTGTGAGCTTAAACTGTTTTGCACATGTCACGTTTGATGGAATCTGAGCTTATATTTTGTCCTTAGGTTTTGTAGGCACACCTCTGGTAAACCTTCACGAGACTTCAACTCGTCCACTAGGGACACTTAGTGGTTTAAAAGGCTTAGTGCATACGCTAAATGCATTCGAGAGACCAGCGACAGTGGTATAGTTAGGATTTCCTTAGTTTTGTTTTACTTGAGGACAAGTAAAATTCAGGTTTGGGGGTATTTGATGAGTGTTAAAAAGTGCATATATTTATCCCTTTTTGTTGGCATTTTAACTCATCTTTTGTGCATTAATTCTACATTTTATCCCATATTCTGTATTTTCATTGTTTTCAAGAATAAATATTTTTATTAATTAATTTTGCATTTTTAGGTAATAAATAAAGTTCGGATGAGTCGCGGAGCGAAAAGAGCAGAAAAGTAGTGAAAAGCCGGGAGAAATTATGCAAGGAAACCGCGAAGAATGGTGCGCACAACCTCATTTTCTACACACAAATGCGCCTCCGTTCTCAGCCATCAGATCAGTTCTCAGAAGCATCCGACGGTCGCTCCTTCATAGAGCATCAAAATCTGAAGTCTCTGCCAAGCACCACAGCGCTGAAATTCCAAGCCTTCAGATTAGATGGTAGTTGAATCCAACGGTTGCTCCCTTGCTGTTCATCAAAGTTTGATATCTCCGCCTTACACTACAACACCTAACCTAATCTCGCACCGTAGACTTCGTTGTATTTTACATCCTACGGTCGATACAAGCTGCTTCTTTCTTAGCCGTCCGATCCACCTACCATCTCCATATCCAGCGGCTTCAGATCGCGGTTCACCCATCTTGATACACCCGCTCAACACCTTAGCCATCGAACCCTATACCCATCGCCAAACATCCCCTTCCCCTTCTTCCATCGACCTCTCCTCCTCCATACCCTCTGCAGAAACACCCATACCGCCACCATCACCTCCACTGCCACCACCAGACCTCGAGCTCCACCACCACCACAACCAGCCGACCAAGAGACCTATCGAACCCCCTAGTCTATCTCTCTCCCTCGTAGCGTCTTCTCACATAGGTGCTAAGATTAAGAGAGGCAGGCTTAGGGTTTCGCTCCAAGATAGGGTTGCAGTGCAAAGAAGACGAAGAATAGGGGATTTCGAGCAGCGTAAAGCCAGTACAAAGCATGGGTTGGGTCGAAATTATCCAATTGGTATGTCAAATTTGATTTTCCCCAAAAATCAATTTAGGGTTATCAACATTAGGGTTTGTAGAAATTTTAGGGATTTGTAAAACTATAAAAGGGGATGTGTAGGAGATGTAAAAACTGTTCTTGGACTAGCCAAGTTTCCACCCAATTTGGGTTAGTTCAATTTCAATTCTTGCACTGTTAAATTGCACTGTTAGTTTGTAATGTGATGCTCCTGTTAACTTTCATTGCTCCTGTTAGTTGCACTTTCACTCTTAATTGCATTTGTTGTCATGTTAGTTTGCCATGTTATGTTAGTTTGCCATGTTACTCAATGTTACTCACTGTTACTCACTATTAATGTCTGTATTCTTGCCTTAGTATTGCTTCTTGTCAGTTTCTTTATCACCCCTGCCCTTGGCTTAGGCCTTGGTTCATCTTGTGTTGTTTTCTGTTGCTGTTTTTGGGGACCACCAAGTTTTTGGCGCCGTTGCCGGGGATTGGTGCTGTGTTTTTCTTGTTGTTTTATTAGCTATTTTTGCATTTCACTGCATAGCATTTGCATCTGCATCTGCTTCACTTCATTTGCTGTTGGACCTGCTGTTCTGAACCTGTTTTTCCTCTGCTGGGACGCCACCAAGGAAAAGAACCAAAGCCCAACTGGGTTTTTGCAACAATATCAGAGCAGCTGGGCTGTGCTAAAAAGGTAAGCCTAATCCCAACCCATTAAGAGAACCCAACCTGTGGGCTTCCATTTTTAATTTGTGGGCTTGTAATAATTTTTTCCATTTTTCTGTTGGGCTTGTAATCTTAATTACTTGTGGGCTTGTTTGTTTAATTGCTTGTGGGCTTGTGATGTTAGACTGATTTGGGCCTGTAGTTTTAAATTAGAAAAACTGAACTTTTGAAAGCCCAACTGGGCCTCCGACCAAACAAGCAACAGTTAGGCTATTTCAAAAGCTACATTGGGCTTCAGTTTGCATACACATTGTAGGCTTAGTTCACCTTCCCTTGGCAACACAATTTCTCCCACCAATGTGGGCTTGCTCCCAACACTAAAACCAAAATTCTTGCTCCCAACACAAAAACCAAAATTTTTCTTTTTCCCATTAAAACCAAATGTCTCCCACCAATGTGGGCTTGCTCCCAACATTAAAAACCAAATTCTTCCCAAAAATCCAAACCCATTAAAAACCAAATTCTGAGCTTTGTACATTCTTTACTTAGCTTTTGAGCCAATCATGTATAGATCTTTTTCTACAGTTGGGGAATACAACAAATCCCTTAGAGAACTTGCGTGTGGACAAACTTCACGTTATGAACCTCCCATAGACCATGATGTCAATAGTCATAGGAATTATTATGGACATTTTCAAAGTCCCGAGCCTCAATACATGAACCCTAATGACTATTCACACATGCATCATTCGCCACAACGTGAAAATGAACATTTTGCTAGTGCCTCACTCACACAATCATCACTGATCGATCAATTAGAAGCTCGAATCGCAGCTTTAGAAATGCAATCACATGAGGAATCTGTCACATCTAATTTTCTTAGGCAACCTAAAATCTATGCATGTCCTGCATGTGGTAGTTTAGACCACCCTGTTGAGCATTGTCATATTTTGCATAATTTTAGGCAATCTAGAGAAAATCCAAGGTATGAAATGCCCATAAATTGTGAGAATGGTAGTCATTGGGACCGTAATCAATCCTTTGAGGGTTGCGATCAATCTTTTATAAACCCTAATGACCATGCACACATGTACCAATCACCACAATTTGAACATGAAGAATTTTGTACTCCCATGAATTTAGACTCCACCACAGAAGCTTTCAGACTTAGTGAGCAAAACTTCGATAGATCTACATCACGAATTCAGGCATATTTAGATCAGATTTTGCTTCACCTACAAAAGGAGGAAATTCATGAGGAAATGTATGTTGTCCCTAATGAAGTGTCTAGTCCCATCCATGTAAATGATGTTGAATATGAACCTAATTTAGAGGAACATGAATCGACTAATGACACCACCACTGTTAATGAGGACCAATATGCATGCTACCATGATGATGATTATGATGATTATGATGAGATGTTAGAAGAACATGAAAATATTGTGGAACCTGTTGGTTCAAAAACATATGGCTTCTCGCCCTCGACCTTCATGAATGTTGTTTTTTCTAATACTCATTGTAATTCATATGATTTTGATATTGACATGGGATTCGTACAATTATTCTGTGAAGATGAACATGACATAGGAATAGTTGAATCTTCTGTAGACACTAATATGCATGAAAATATATTTGATGTGTCTGATTCTCTACCTAGGTCACATTGTGATATTTCTCCTGATTTGCCAATGCATGAGAATGAATTTATTGATGATGTTGATGATTCTGAGTGTGAACTTGCTAAACTGATTGATGATTGTGAGCATGATGTGACATGTGTAGATGATTTAGGAGATTTTGATTTGATTAATAATGACGCACCTATTCTCCTACATGAGTCACAATCTGTTGGCCTTCCACCCAACCTAGATTTGGTTTGTACCAATATTGTAAAACCAATTTTTCTGAGAATGCCCAACCTAGGTTTGGAACTGTGTGCTTCCCAAGTCCTCTTGGACTATTTTGCTTCTAAGTATAATACATCTGAGGAACCACAGTTGGAATTAGCATGTTTGCCCGTCCCTAGCACAGTTCATTTCGAGCTAGACCTTTTGCATGATGAACCCCCGAAACTGCGCGATTTTGTTTTCAAAATTATATCTTCTGTAAAATCCAGGTTTGGGGGTAGCTCATTTTGTTTCACAGTTTCACTTGCATGCCTATCATATTATTATTGTGTGAAGCTGTTGAAGTCTTTACACTTTGTCTTTTGGGTTGATCCTCAACTCTTTAGATTGTTAGTGTATGGTGAATTTTTTGTATATAATCCAGTAGATAAAATTTTAAAAACCCTTTTGTTCCTTTTGTATATATTTTGCTAATCCAATATGATCTCGGTTGAAATATGTTGGATTTTGCCTTGAATAACGGAGTTTTAATTCTGCTTTCGCCGAAATCGGGTATTCTCTCTCCTTTTACTCTACTCAGCATGTCCCTTTCCATATGTTGCATCTAAATTCTTTCCATATTTTGAAACATTGAGGACAATGTTTAGTTTAGGTTTGGGGGTATAGAGTAGATACCATGATAATATGCTATAATTGAAAACGAACTCCTTCTTCTTTTTGAAAAAAATTGAAAAATTCCAAAAAAAATTGAAAAATCAAAATTCAACAAAAAAAAAAAAAAATAATAATAATAATTAAAAAATTGAAAAAAAAATCATAAAAATGGAGCTCATTTACCTTGAAATGTTGACTCTTGTGCAAATATGTATTTTTATTAGGAGTCTTAGTCTAGATATTTAGGCACCCTGATTCTAGCACAATTCACATAGTGATAAGAAATTTGCACGCGCACGATCTACCAATACATGTATGGCCTCGATCTTCAAGGTGTTGGATAGGAAGTTACGATTGCCAATCACTTTAGAATACTGAACGAAACTTGACTAGCTTGTTCTTTGGTTGGTTGGGATAGAAGGTGGAGGTTACATTAAGAAAGACAACCATCGAATTTAACTGGGTGCATCAAAAAGGGCTACCTCTTGCAAAGTGTCATGTAATCTTTTGTTTCTTTTTGTATTTGTATCAAAAGTGTTTCATTGAATTAAAAAAAAAAAAAAAATCGATGTATATATTCAGAGAAAAAAATATCAGAAAAATACCAAAAAAATCAAGTATTTATCAATTCCATCCTCTCTTGTTGCAAAAATAAAAAGAGAATAGTCAATGTAAATAAGAGTCATGTAAAGAGTCATCTTTTGTTGTTTTTTTTGTAATAAGCAAGGAGGGTGTATGCCATTGATGTACAACGCGAGTAATTGTGAAATACCTCCAACTCATTCACAATTCTCGTAAAGTCCGGACAGCTAGCTAGATTTCGACCTCAGTTCTTAGCCTGAGAAACTATCTCTTGGTGATTAGTAGTCATAACTTCAGATCTTTCTTTACACATGTGTAGATACACTTTACACTCTTATCACATGTCTTTTTTTGTTATCAGTGCTAGGATTGTGCCTTCGATAGCTAGATTGACATCTCCATTTTGCTGTGAGCTTAAACTGTTTTGCACATGTCACATTTGATGGACTCTGAGCTTATATTTTGACCTAGAACTTTGTAGGTACGTTCTAAGCAAACCTTCACGAGACTTCAACTCGTCCACTAGGGACACTTAGTGGTTTAAAAGGCTTAGTGCATACGCTAAATGCATTCGAGAGACCAGCGACAGTGGTATAGGTAGGATTTCCTTAGTTTTGTTTTACTTGAGGACATGTAAAATTCAGGTTTGGGGGTATTTGATGAGTGTCAAATAATGTATATATTTATCCCTTTTTGTTGGCATTTAACTCATCTTTTGTGCATTAATTCTACATTTTATCCCATATTCTGTATTTTCATTGTTTTCAAGAATAAATATTTTTCTTAATTAATTTTGCATTTTTAGGTACCAAATAAAGTCTGGATGATTTGTGGAGCAGAAAAGTAGTGAAAAGCCGGAAGAAATTACGCAAGGAAGCCGCAAAGAATGGAGCGCACGTCCAAAAAGCTAGGAATGGGCTCAAGAAGGAAGAATTGTTCTTAAAGAAGATATGGGCTTGGCATACCCAAGGCCCAAAACCCTCACCCAAACCCATTTTCTATAACCAAAACCGCCTCCATTCTCAGCCGTCAGATTGGATCCAACTCATCATCCTACGGTCGCTCATTCATAGAGCATCAAAATCTGAAGTCTCTGCCAAACACCACAGCGCTTAAATTCCAAGCCTTCAGATTAGATTGTATTTGAATCCAACGGTCGCTCCTATGCCTGTTCATCAAAATTAGATACTCCCGCTTTACACTACAGTACCTAACATCATCTAGCACCGTTGACTTTGTTGTATTTCACAATCCAACGGTCGAAGTGATTCATCTCTCATACCACCGTTAGATCTACCAACCATCTTCGTATCCAACGTCTTTCACACGCTGATCATCAGATTCTTCTGTTCCGCCTCACACCGAAAAGACCTAACCCTATACCCTAAAATCTATCGACTTCTCTTTCATTTCCTTCTTCTTCTTCTCTTTCTCCCCACCTCCTCTCTGCAACACCCATTCCGCCACCATCACCTCCACCTGCTACTGCCACTGCCATCGCCACCACCTACACCAACTGCCACCAACTACCCCCCATATCTGCAAAAACCCATCCACCTAGCCTTTATTGTTTCATCAAACCCACACTCACGCCTCTGAACCCTAGGGTGTGGAGTTGATGAAGTAATTCATGCTAGACACAGCAGCAGGAGCGTGAGAAGAATCAGAGCAGAGAGATAAAGCATGGGTCGACGATGTGGTGAAGACCTGTCAACCAAATTAGGTAAAAAAATCAAACCCTAGGTCTGTAAAATTAGGGTTTTTAATTTAGGGTTCATAGGTCCCTTTTTGTATAAATTGAACACAAGGGTGTCGAATAGAAGGCATGCCTGGACTAGCCAGTGCACTACCAAGAGGACTGGAATAGCCAGTTCCTCAATTCCTCACATGTTCTGTTTTTGTTTTTGTTTCAATTTCAATTACTCTTTATGTTCATCATGTTTTTAATTACTGTCAACATGTTCTAGTTCTTCAGCTAAGGCTCAGATGAAGCCTAGTGCACTGTTAAATGATGAATTGCTAGGATAGTCGTCTTAATGCTTGTCTTGCTTGAGAAATGGGAAGAAGTCAGTGCTCTGATATGCCTGTGATTGACTGTGCTGTCAAAAGACATTCAATACTAGGGGCATATCAATGAGAAAGCTGATTCTCCTCCCATTCTAATGTATGCTTAAGATCCTAATTTCAACCTAGAATTGCATTGCTTGATTAGGACACAAGGTGGATTCTAAGCCCTTAGCTTAACCCACAATTTGTTTTCACAGTCACTTGCAACTCCGAATCTGTTTTTCTTATTGCTTAGTTAAATTTTCCTTGCTGCTTTGTTTAGTTTTTGTGCAATTTACAACTTGCTGTGCACTGAAATCAGTGCATAAACTCCCCCCTGCCCTTGGCTTACAGCCTTGGTTCTTAACTGTTCTGCCTTATTGCTTTGCCTTGCTCACTGCCTTGGCATATCCCTCATTGTCACTGCCTTGCATATAGCTTATCTAGGAAAATTTCATAACACCCCAAGTCCCTGTGGAATGACCCTGTTCTTGCACACAAGCTACAACTGACCCTGTGCACTTGCAGGTATCACTGTAAGCATTCTTTTACTCTTATTTTTCACATCTATATTAGCCTACCATGCTACAAGAATCTTTTAGCTATCTATCCACACCACTAAATCAGCGATCAACTCATTATTCAGTACTTCTACGAGGGGTTACTTTCTAATGATAGAAATCTGATTGATGCCGCAAGTAGTGGTGCACTCACCAACAAAAACATTGCTGAAGCTACAAGCTTGTTAGAGAATATGGCTGCAAACACGCATCAATTATACACTCGAAGTGAACCAATGGTAAGGAAATTGAATGAAGTTGGCGACTCTTCACATTTGGAACATAGAATGGGTAACATAGAGAGGATGATGCAACAAATAGTAGCTGCCATCATACCATCATCACACTCCAAAGATGTTGAGAAAGCAAGTGTTATGTACCAAAATTAGCAAAGGACAAGATATGATCCATACTCTAGCACATACAATCCGGGTTGGTGAGATCATCCCAATTTCAGCTACGCCAACAAGCAAGTTGTAGTTTCTAATCCTCCTTTCAATCAACAAGTTGGGTATCAATTCTTGCAAAGGCCACAACAAGAAGCTCAAGGAATGAGTATAGATGACAAGTTGAATCTCATTCTCAACACAATAGCGCAAGATAAGCAACACATTCTCCACACAATGGCGCAAGATAATCAAAAGGCGGAGATAGATATGAAAGACACGCGAACACAAATGGGTCAACTAGATACTACCGTGAGCAAATTGGAAGCACAAGCAGCTGAAAAACTGCCTTCACAACTGTTTAATCATAAGGAGAATGTTAGTGCAATTGAACTACGAAGTGGAAAACAAGTAGAGAAACCGGAAACACCACCGGAGTCCCATGAATGTGATTTATAGAAAGAAGTGGACGAAGCAGTCCTTATAAAGGATGATTCGGTAACACATTCTAACTCTAAATCTCTTATTTCTAATTATGTTACTCCTCCACATTTTCCTAGCATGTTTGCAAAATTTAATAAGGAGACGTTGGAAAAATAGATTTGGGAAATCTCAAGAAGATCGAAGTGAACATTCCATTAATTGAGGCGATAAGGCAGGTTCCGCGCTGGGCAAAGTTCTTGAAGGAATTGTGCACTAACAAGCACAAATTGACTGGTAATGAGGTAATGAGTGTGGGGAGAGTGCTTCGGCATATCTTCAAAATAAACTCCCACCTAAATTGAAAGACCCCGGCAATTTTAGTATTCCTTGTACAATTGGTAAAACAAGGTTTACAAAATCTTTGCTATATTTAGGAGCATCTATTAATTTTATGCCTACTTCAATTTATGAATCTTTAAATCTTGACCATCTCAAAAATACTAGCATAGTTATTCAACTTGCCGATAGATCTAATGTCTACCCGAAAGGGGTTGTTGAAAATGTTTTGGTACAGGTTAATGAGCTTATATTTCCTGTAGACTTCTATGTTCTTGATACGAGTGATGAAAACTCATCCTCGTATACACCTTTGCTGATGGGTATACCATTTATGAGAACCGCTAGAACAAAGATAGATGTATTTGAAGGTACCTTGACAATGGAATTTGATGGAGAGGTCGTTCGTTTCAACATCTTTGAGGTGATGAGATACCCAAGTGATGTGCACTCATGTTTTGTTGTGGAGGAAACATATGCTGGCTAAGAATGCAAGTGAGATGAAAGTCGGGCTGACTACTTTAAACCAAGCGCTAAATGGGAGGCAACCCACCGGTTTTGTATCTTTATCTTTTTATTTTTAAGCATTTTATCTTTATTTTTGCATATCATTTGCAGAATTTCCATCTTGAACTTTACTTTGAATGACTAAATTTACATTGAGGATAATGTAAAGTTTAAGTGTGGGGGAGCATTTATATGTTTTTAGAGTTTGTTGCCTTTAGTATTAAAAAAATAGAAAAATAGAAAAAAAAAAAAAAAGTGTTTT
Source organism: Papaver somniferum (assembly GCF_003573695.1). Lineage (NCBI taxonomy): Eukaryota > Viridiplantae > Streptophyta > Magnoliopsida > Ranunculales > Papaveraceae > Papaver > Papaver somniferum. The sequence continues at coordinate 200,058,233 of NC_039366.1, read as the reverse complement.
ATACACTCCGAAACCTAGAAGCATGTGCCTTTAGGATGACACCATCAATCTAAATGGATGGAACCATCTTGATTGCAGGAGTTGAGGAACCTATTAACTAAAAGGACGAACAAAACACATGTGTTAGAAATAATATGATTGTTGTTACCATATCTCGGAATATCACCATATCACCTTCTATTTTTATTTGTCCACTTTTTATTTCTCTAAGTGATTTGGTGGGGAAATAACATCGAATTGTTATTACTGCTAGGATGAAATAGAGTGATTGAGTTACAAAAAAAAAAGACTTGACCAATTAGACCAATCGGTGTATATAAAAAAAATAAAATAAACATAAAAAAACACTTGGATAGCAGTATGAGTGAAACGTTGTCCCTGTCTCTGTCGCCTAAGAAAGCGTGGAATGCAGGATCCAAGGAAACTATCACATACTTGCTGACAAAGAAGCATGCGTTTGGATCCAAAATATCTAATCATGTTGTCATGAAAAAAAAAACAGAAAGAAGTGAAAAAGAAAAATTTGTTATTGTTGTTCTATTAATAAAACCGACTCCTGGTTCCCCTGTATATGACAGTTGAGTTGATCTAGACTTAAGATTGTCGATTGCTGGTTCCCTTGTATATGCCACCTGAGTCGATATTAGAGTTCAGACAGGTATCTCAATCCATTAGGTCATAGGTTCATCTTGCCGGTGACCTTGAGACAGATATGGGAAAAATCGTTCACTTAGTTAACATCCGCAAACATCTATTTCTATATCCATCTTCTTAATCTATTCATGTGTGATTGTGGTTAGTTAGATTCCGAGATTTTGGTTTGTTCGACTTTCTAAGTAAATCTTTATTTTATATATGAATTGAATTTGAATCAAGGTACCTCCTCCTATAGCCATTTTGGAGTCTTTCATAAACTCTTCACAGGAAGCTGGAATTTGGAGTAAATTACGAGACTAAAACTCGTCCACCTAGTGGTTCAAAGGCTTGTTATTTATGCTAAAATTAACCGTAGCCTCGACGACACGGAGTTGTATGTATGCTTTATAATTTATTTTGTTTGATTTGATCGAGGACTAGCAAAGTCTAAGTGTGGGGGAATTTGATAGGTGTATTAAACACTTTGATATTTATCTATTTTTATGCTTTCTTTGCTGAGTTTTGTTGTAAATTATGTATCTTATGTTTGTTTTTGAATATTTAGGTACTTTGGAGTCATTTGGAACAAAAGAAGAAGAAACAGAGCAAGGCGGATTATTTCTCTTTTTTTGCTTTTATTTCTTCATCTCTGTCTGAAAAGCATGTCAGCTTTAATGATGCAAATTCATTGTCTGAAAAGCATTACAATTTTAGTGATGTATAGAAATTGAAATAAATCAGTGGATCTGAGAAATACAAGACGACAAAAGCGTCATACCAATAAACTGGAGACCAAAGACGTTAGTGTCATGGAACCAGGAGATGATGTCGATTCTCGACAACTATGAACTCTTAACTCATGCCAATTGAGTAAGGAGTTAGGTGGACTACACATGCTAGTTTGAAGGCACTCATGGGCTTAGCATTGGAGGGGCTCACTTATACCAGCTGAAGGAAGAAAGTTGGGTGGATTTTCACCACTAAGGAACCGCACATGTGTGCTTGTAAAACAACTTGAAAGAGAATGAAAACTTAGGTTTCATTCAGAACCAAATTTGCAAGCCAAGAAGAAGATCCAGGTCTCGACTGCACCATCTCTTGCCGTCTTGCATCCATGACTGCATTGGATATCATCAAGGGTTACGAGAGGATTTTGGACAAAATAGAATCATAGAAGGGGTACGAGTAAGGCTGCGTTTTTATTAAGGTTTTGGAGAGGTTTCCTGACCTGAAATGAAGAAGAAGAAACGGTGATGCTGCTGTTGATAATGGGCACTGAATGTGAAGGTTTATGAATGTTGGATGATTTCTGAATAATGGGTTGTATGTGAATTCAGTTGCAGGGAGGATTGAAGCATAGAAGCGACTAGAAACATCATGGAATATGCATCTCATACACCACCAGGATTGTGCGCAGAGGATGTTCGATAAATCGCCTCAATGAAATTTACTTCACCACTTCAATCTCTAGTCTGTGTTCCCAGGGGTTGTGCTCAACCTCGGTTGAGAAGATAGCGAAGTGGTTTATTGATTTCTAGCAGTAAAATTAAGTCAAGGCTGCTGTCGATCTAGCCATGAACCAGGAAAGATGATGACACTAATGTTGATAATAATAATTGAATTGCAATGTGTTGGAAGGCTTGAACTACTGTAGTTTGTGTTGGATGTCAAACTTTGGCAGTGTACAGAGCCTTGAGTCGAGCATTACTGGGAAGCTTGTTGCTTTACTGCCACCATTGATTCTTTTAGTTGAATGGAGTGATTGGTGAACTGTTTTGCAGGGGAATCTGTCTTAGAAAAGGTCTGAAATACAGCTGGAAGTAAGTGGTCTGTTCGAACATTAGAAGTGGCTTGAGTTTGCGATGGATATGGTGGAGTTTTGAGCCTGTATTACTGCCAGAAAACTGTGAAGAACTGGAGCTGTTCAAAGGGTTAGTCTGCCAAGGGTTCAACTGAAGTATATGTTGATGTGTATGAGTTTACAAATTGCCGAGAAGACAGTCTGAGGACCTGACGTTGCTGACCATTCAAGTATGACTGTATTGGTGAAGATCTGGCGAACTATTTTTACAAGGGTTATCTGGCAAGGGCTAGGATCTGATTTAGAAGCCTACAGGATATGAAAATATGGGTACACTGTTTGTATGGATTTGGGTCTGTTAGGTTACGACTTTGCAGAGAAACGAGAAGATATAAAAGAGGAGGCGCAGTTTACAGAAAAGGAACCTTTTTCATCGCTAGGGACGTCTGTAACCTGCTGTAGAGATTTCCAGAGAGAGCATAGCAGCAGCAACTTGTTTGCTGCCTGGGTTTATTCTCAACTCTATTTCCTTATTTTAAACATCTTTTAAGCTTTGTATTTTTGAGAACATGTTTTCCATGAGTAACTAAAACCTATCTTTGATTAGGGGCGATTTCAAATCCCGGCGTATGAATCTATAATTGATATGAAATAACTCGTTTTCTCTCCATTATTTTCGTTATTGTTGATTTCTACTATGCCAATAGTGTTTATGGATTATTTTGTTGATTGTTTGAGTTCGAAATTAAATAGTTGATTTGATAATCATATTGCTAGTTTTGAAATCTTCGACCCGTAATTGTCTACAAAGGTAAACATCAGTAGCAATATATGGGTATTGATGATGGGACTTCGTTAAGTGTCCATATGTAGAAATTGACACTAGTAGGTGATTCATGCTTTTGATTTCATCGCTAAGAGCAACCTTATCTCACAAAACTTAGAGCACTTGTTTGAGTCACACCTAGTAAGTGTACCTCTAGGAAACTTGGCAAGTAGAATCCGGTAGTCGAGCGCTTCCGTGTCCGGTGATCTTAAGAGATAATAATGGGATAGTTGAGCGTACTAATTATCTTAGGGTTGTTAGTAACGAGATAATGCGAAGAACTTGGGTATATATCAATTTGGTTTGTATTCCGTGGCCGATAATGAACCTTTAATCAATCTCATCTCATATTTGAATACAACTTTGTGATTTTCAGAATTTTTACAACAAAATCTTCTTTGCTATGGATATTTGCATAACAACTTTTGCTCCATACCTCCCTTGGGACGATCCTGCTTTCATTATACTACTTGCTAGTGTAAAGAGAAGTAGAGAAATATTATTTGCGAGTTGACACCTCGTCAGCAAGATATTACCATTAAGCACAAGTTCAAAAGAACTCTCCCCCATTTGATGTCATTCCCAAGAGAAAAACACGAGCGACCTTAATTTTGAAAGAAAAGAAGGATTTTAATTGGACACAAAAATCAAAAGAATGATCTTTTATATCCAAAACTCAACCAAATTAACCATAAGTAAACCCATGATTAACTCAATTGTAATACGCAACTAAATCAAACCACAAAAGTGATCAATTTAATTGAAAATGCTCAACATAAGTAAACTCACGGAGCAACGAGCTACGAATAAGTTAATCGTACGGAGATAACCAACTTAACCGTTCATATACTCAACATAAGGAGAACCTTACGGAATATACCGACTACATTAACCACAAAGACATGATTACTATAGTCGTTCAAATACTCAACACAAGAAGTTGTGGAATATTTGAAAACTCAATCAGATTAATTACAAGAGAACCTATAATTAATCTAATCGGGATACAAACAACCAAACTAATCACCAAAGTAATCACTTTAATTATTTTGGGATCAACATAAGAGATTATGGAACCCCGATTAAGTTCATCAAGGAACGTGACAACCTTAACCGTACATGTACTCAACACAAGAAAGAAATAAAACTTATGGAGTACAAACTAAATAACCAAACAAGTCGATAAATTTAGTTTCGAATGCTCAACATGTAGCATCTTACGGAACAACCAACAAAGCCAAGATTAATAGACTTAGTTGTAAGGTGCTCGACATAAGATATACGATGGAGCCTTCACGGTTTTTCATAAAATAGATCAATAAAGACCAAAACCGTGGATAAACATACAAGGATCTATTCTATCTTTGCATCACATAGTGACATAATAGACTTTATCCTTGCAAAATAAAAGATTTTATCCTATTTTTCATCAAATACATGATTGCTTAGGCTTAACTTTTGTATTTGTCAAAATTCCATTCGTTCTTTCATCAATACGAGTACCAACTCATGAACGACTTTATTTTTGACAACAATATGGGACCTTCAAGTTTATGGACGCAAATAATACATATCCCATAAAAATATTGCAATATAACAAACCATCAAAATACTGCAATAACAATCATCCTCCAAATATTTTTAGAATTTTAATACCCAAACCTAAAAGATAACATAAGATAATGAAAACAAAAGATAGCTATGTGTAATCCCAATCATCGCTATTCAAAACACTAGTTATTCTTCCAACTAATTCCAAAAAGAAGACATCTTAGGCACTCATCCTCTTTTCTAAATCTTCTTCAGTAAACACCTTATCGTTATTGAAGAATTTAGGGACAAAGGGGTCATCCATATCCTCCAAATCTTTTGAGAACACTGTCCACTTACTAAGTTCTTTTTCTAATTTTGTACCGTGTTTGTAGATTGGGACAGCATATGTTCAAAATGAATTATCTCTTCTAAGGATGCAGCAATTTGAGATTTTAAGCTGTTTCTTTTGCTGATTAATTCTTTTACTAGGTTCCTGGAATTTTCATCACTTTGATAAGAAGAAAAGAACCAGTTTGAGGAAGGATTTTACCATTAGTTGTAACTTTCACTTTCTCCAGACTTGTGGAGGAGACTCCAGTGTATCGACGTACATTAGCTGCTAGAGCTGCGTTCCTGCTTGTGCTGCATCTAGTGACAGGTTCCATAACAACAGACTTGAGTTGCACCGTTCGCGTATGAAAAAAACCCTGCAAAAACAAGTATACTTACAAACAAAATTTTCTAACCAAAAAATATACATCTTGAGCAAAAAGACGCAAATCCTCACTTTCCCAAGTAAACAATGGTGACGTGAACGTCTGGGTTAGGAACCGATGGGTCGACAAAGTTCTTCTTGTTTATCCCATAATGACTTTCCAAGATAAGACATATGGGCAGAGATTCTTCTTCTCTTGTTTCTTGAAGCTCTTGTCACACAGGTCCTGTGACAAAAATACATTGGTTGAAAGGACAAGCTACACTCCATTGTACCAAGCATTTCTTTAGTATTAAATTCTTCATCATATGTGTATCCTTGAGGTATGCGCCTGAGATTATCTCTGAAACCGTCTAAATAATCTTCTTTTTTCCTGGATACACATTTAGAACCAACATGATATACTTTGGACTTGTATGGAACAACATTCCACATAACTTGTCTATGGAGTTGATCTAACTCATTATCAATAGTCTCTTCCCAGGAGAAACCATTCAGAGTTAAATCAATATTTTATGGTTCCAATTTAGAAGAATAACAACCAGCCTTTCGAACTGAGTGTTGAGACTTTTCCACTTTTAGATACGATAGAATATACACAAAGTGGAGAGTCTCCTAACACATGTAGAAAGGGACCACGACGAATGTCACTACACCATTGAAGGTTTCAAAGTATTACCCATATCATCAGTACTTTTCTGTTTGGAATTTCCTGACAAAGTCGTACGTCGTTTATGAGTGCCACAAGGTTGCAAAGTATTCTTGCAGGGATTACTCGAAGCCTCCTGACTCTTTAAAGGAGACATAAATGCTTGAGGAGGATGATCAGATGAGCATCCATATAGGCTAGACTCTTGACAATAGTCTGAGTGGTTCCTAGTCACATCAGTTTTCTCAACAAACGATCATTGAACATTATCATACAGGTGATAAATGTTAAGAAAGGAACAACTGGGATCTCTCAGCATTATTGAGAGATTCTTACTAGAAATCAAATCCTTAAGAATTGCAATTATGCAACAAGATCAGAATGGATCCGGATTTGTTCTTCTAATCTCTTTTGAAGATTAACCAGTTTGTCAGACCTTTTCCTACGGTTGTTTTTAAACCTGGTAAGGTGTCAATTGAGACATTATGGTCCATATTGTCATATCGCTACAAACACATACTTGTAAGGTGTTAAGTGTGTTTGCCTGTTCGGATATCAATTGATAAAGCGGGGGTCTAACAACATCACCCAATATTTCGATTAGGAATTTGTATGGACAAACTCCGAAACACTTTACCAGAGAATAAACTAGACAGTCAGACTCAATCTTGATAATAAGTATCTCAAAGAGTTATTATCTCAATATCTCGATTTGATCTTTACTGAAGCAAATATAAATCTGCTAGTCTATATCAAAGAGAGATAACTTGGGCGGTATCAAAAACCAATATTCAAGTGTTAATCAATGAAATCAACAATCATAAGATTGGGTCTCTAATTGATTAAGCTTTTGACGCACAACCTGTATTATTTCAATTATATAAACAAATATAATTCGGAAAAGAAATAACACAGACACCAGAGATTTTTTTAACGAGGAAACCGCAAATGCAGAAAAACCCCGGGACCTCGTCCAGATTAGATACACACTATATTAAGCCGCTACAGACACTAGCCTACTGAAAACTAACTTAGGACTGGACTATAGTTGAACCCCAATTAGTCTCCCACTGATCCAAGGTAAGGTTGCACCCCTACGCCTCTGATCCTAGCAGGATGCTAGGTACCTTAGTTGATCTCTCCCACAACTAAGAGTTGCTACGACCCAAAATCGCAGGCTTTAACAATAAACAAATATGTCTCACACAGAAAAGTCTAACAAAGATAAATATGTCTCCCACGGATAAACCCTAGGTTTTGTTCCGTCTTTTGATAGAAATCAATGTAAAAGGAACCAATTGATAATCAGGTCCTATAAACCCGAAGAACAACCTAGATTAATCAATCACCTCTCAATAATCCTTCCTGACTAAACAGGCGGATTATCGATGAATCACAAACAGTGAGATGAAGATGCTTGTGACTTCTTTATCTTACCTATCGGAAAAACACGTTCTCAAGCCAATCAAATCGATTGTACTCATACGACAGAAAAGTAAGATCAGATCACACAACTACGATAAAAGAAGTATCGGACTGGCTTCACAATCCGAATGAAGTCTTAAGTCGTTAACCAGATTTTAGAGAAGAAAATCAAGGGTTAATGGAGATCAACTCTAGCGAGGGCACTACTATCACACAGACGTGTGAGGATTAAGTTTTTCACTAGATAGACGTCTCATATATATAGGCTTTCAAATCAGGGTTTTACCTTGGTTATTAAGCAATCCGTATTCACCGTTAGATGAAAACCTGATTTAGATTCAAGATAATATTTCTCAACCATCAGATCGAAAAGTATAGCTTGTCAAACACACTTGTGGTAAACTTTTACTGGGTTCGTGAAAACCATGCCCAAAGGTGTACACATATGTTGGTCCAACATAGTAATCAAAAGGAAACCATATGAGCATCTCATATTAACTTGGTTCCTCATTTACCATAACTAGTTCACTTGACTCAAGCGAACTAGTTAGAGAGTTGTTCAATTTTTATGAGATCTTATGTACTTACACAAGACACAACTGAAACAAAGATGATTCGATTCGATTGAACCGGATCATGAACATTATAGCCACGGTTTGCATCATGCATTCCTTAGTAACTATCCTAGTCCGAGACTTAGCTATAAGAGATTAGAAATCAAGACTTATAATTTTGATCACTAACATTGACAAACATGCTTGAGATAACAATGCATGCGAGGTTGACCGAGCTATGCTCTACCAAACGTTTGTGGAATTTACTTTAATTATAATAAAACAATTATAATGCGGAAAATAAAAGTAAATGCCACATCAAGATTTTGTTAACGAGGAAACCGCAAATGCAGAAAAACCCTGAGACTTAGTCCAGAATTGAATACTCTCATGATTAAGCCGTTATACTTAACTTTGTATAGTTGAGACCAAGTAACCTAGTTTCGTCTATATTCATACGCCTCCGACCTATGGATAAGTCACGTACTAGGAAAAATCCCTTTGGTTCGTATTCCAAACAGTAAAGGAATAAGAAATCTGTTTGGTAGCAACTCTATTCAACCAAGTCATATGAGTTAGACAAAGGCTCTTCCGTTTATCTTAACATAAACTCGTTCGTCGGGTCTAGATCTATCTTATGTTCAATCACCCGAAGGTAATCGGTTAAGATTAAGCCAACAACAACTTTAATCACAAGGAATCGTGTTGATGCCAATCTACTGAATTAATCAATCCAATATACCACAAGGATAAATCTATTATTAATTGGATCCTCTCTTCCCAAACAAGTATTTTGCACACCAAAGATTATAAAACCCAAGTCATATCTTCAATATCTTCTTTCTCTTCAAATCTTCTTAAATATTATTGATGGTGGATTTTTATTTAAGGCTAAAATTGTAAAAGCCACTTTAATATGTTAACATCCTGTAAAGGATAAAGCCATTTGAGTGATGAATATTTCTCACTTTATAATTGTGGATTCATAACATTATTGACTAATGCTCCACCAGCCTTGTATTTCTTGTACTACTCCACTCTCATTATTATTTGTGCGGCATGACGACTGAGTGTTGCTCTCAGCAGACCAACACGAATCTCCAAGCATTAATAAGGAGGCATGTACGAAATACCCGTACAGGCTGTAACTCTCGGTGTTATACTAGCCCGACTGAGTAAAGCCTCACGGTGGGTTATATTATCCCCGTTGAGCATCCCTCTTGCGGGTTATATTAGCCATGTTGAGAGTAAACTGGACTACCCGCGCTAGTCTCAGAAATAACCATATCCACGCAGGTTGGCATGATTCAATGGCCTAGACAATCCCCAGTAGGAGCAGTCTATCACCATAAATTGACACCATTGGGACTGTTTTCTCCTGGTGGTCGAACGCACGCATTTCCCCCAAGTATCCGTCAAACATTAACCCTGAATAGGGATAGCTGAGAAGGCATGGAGCGGACAGCATGCATAAAACTGTTGAAAAACAAGCTCAAATAAAGGTCGCAACCGTCCAACTTCACATGCATGGTTGGACGTCCTAGATTTCCTCTCGATAAAGTGGTGAAGTGTTAGCGCACCCATTGACGAGCCCACTTTCCACTTGCTTGATCGGCTCTCTCATAGCCAAGTCGTGGTGTAACATACGGTTTCCACAAACAAGGCTAGTGTGACGCCTTAGCAAGCCGTGGATGTCCTAAACGATAACGACCATCCAACTTCGCATGCATGGTTGGATGGATTAGATCGCGCCCAGGACCACGGATCAAGCACGCACATCCTCACTGCTGTCCCAAGGTTCCCCCTGTGTAATCGTCCTCACCAAAGGAGGCGCGCAACCACCAAAACCGTTCGGTCAAAGTTAGACGGATTAAAACCCTAATTAGGGTTTGCGACACCATTCATGTGTCGCAAAATAATCTCGAGCGTCCATCTTCGCAGGCTTGAACGGAAGGCAAAGATGGAGTATCAAGGGAGGCCCAACATGCTAGCATAGCCACCATGGGCCCGACTTCACGCCTAGATGATCGGCCAAGACCGGCATTGGTCAGGCGCCTTGGTACGTGCGCCCAAAGGTAGCATGTCACGCCTCCTCCACAAATACTTTGCGACAAAGGATTCATGTTGAAATATAATATCAACCACTCCTCTTTGCCGGCCAAATCGAGTGGTTTAGATTGCACCTTTGCGAGTCAAGAAAGCATGGGCATGAATATCGTCGTGCCATCTCCATGTAGGACCAATTGGTCCCTCCAAAAGCATTTCCTAAGCTTGAATTCGTTCAAGCTGAAGTTGGAAGCTTGCATGCTTCCCAAACCCTAATCCAACGGACGCATATTAGGGTCGCAAGATATCTCGTCCGTCGAACTTTGCAAGCTTGGACGGATAGCCTAGAATGGGTATTAGGCAACAAGTCAGGTATCACCGTGATCATCCTCCGCCACTCATCCACATAGAGTAATCGACCAAGGCATGGCTTGCCCATGCAGCCTCTAAACGATCACTCAAAGATATCTGGACGAGATGCTGTTTTAAGACGCTTAATTCGCAACTTACTCTGTTAAGCTTTAAAACAGCGATGCTTCATGCATATCGAGTATATTCGATGCATCACATGCATAGAATATACACCTTCCAAATAACTTAGTTATTTGATCTAGCATCACATGCTACTTTATGTGGGTCCCACGATCCACACACACTCGAGACATTAATCATGTCACAAACTGGGGGATACATATTGGGGTATTGGTATGGCGGTTTACAGCGTGCAGTGTGCAATGCGCCATCACAAGAACATGTCAGTAAGACATAGACGGTAAGTGATGATGTGAGAAGTGGGCAAGACTGGTCGTGTGATACTAACACATAACTCCACTTCCTCCATCACTCCACTTCCTCCACTTCCCACGAGAGACGTGAATAAGGCTAAAATGACTTGTATAAATAAGTTCTCCGCCCTATTTTCAACGACAGCATAGAAATTAGTGTTAAAACACCCAGAGCATGCTTGCATTATTCGTAAGCCTGCTCATTTTTTTGTTACAAGTCATAATCATCCATTACCTTCACACTCTCAACACCTTCTTCGCTTCCCTCCCTAAGATCAACCTCACTTCCTTCACCTTGTGGTCGAAGCAAGTCTGGAACGTCCATATCTTTGGTTTATGCCATAATTGTACAGATTAATTTCTCGAATTCAGAAAGCACTGCTGTGTAGTGCATTTGTTTAGGGTTTAAGTTCATTCCTCATCCACACATACCCCTAAATTATCGAATCCGGCAGGAATAGTTTTCACCTAGAAACAATATTCAATAAACACTTGCACACAATCACTTGAATCTCTTGTGATCAATCACGCACAGAACAGAGTCTGTTAACAATGAATTATCACAAGATCGTCTTTAGAACTCAAAACAGTCTAAATATCCATGTCGAAACTCTGATCTAGTTTGAGTGGATATTATATCAGAAGAGAATATTCTCACAAACTAAGTGCAATCATATTTTCAACCACCGTTAGTCAATCAAATCGATTGAAAACAAAGATAAACCGCAATTATCTAGTTTCCCACCAACGGGTCGCGCTAGAGCTTCTCAATCCCAAAGAATACTTTAAAACGAGCTTCCGTAAGAGATTTCACCTAATTAGATTACCCTCCTCTCTTATAGGCGGCTTCACCGGTAACAATGACAAAAGAGGAAGTCAAATGTTATGAAGGATTAGTTTGCTTGAAAAGAAAAACTTCGGTATTTATAGACAAGGAAGTTTTACACCAAGGAATTTCCAAAACCAAAAATATTCTTAAGATACTCAATATATTCCAGATTCGGTTTCCATAATATCTGAGAATGCTCTGTCCAAAAATAACAATCGAAATCTCTTGGAAAATCTAATTAGTAAATGCACATTACTAATTCTGGAATTTCATATCAAGATAAATTAATAACCTTAATTAAAATATTCTTAACTTACATATGTTTTCGATCCTGGTATTCTCTTTCCTTAGCCGTTAAGGAATAACTTTGAACAATTAAAGAAATAAACATTCACAGTATGTGTTCAAATTTTATGGACATCTTTACTTCGTAAGTTCTCTTTCACAGTTACAACCTTGAAACCGATTTTCCACACTTCCAAACAAGTTTAGAATTGGTTCATCTGACTTTCAAGAACTATGTGATTGATCAAACCAACATTTAATCACAGTCATGGGTTTAACGGTTCTACCAAAACAAGTTTCAGTTTTACCTCCATGTGAGTATTGCGCATAGTCACACTATCTTACCAAAGATAAGCTGACTAGGTAATAGGATCGGTTCCCCACATATATATGGTATCTAACTTATATTTGTTACACATGTCCATAGGATCGGTTCCCCTTTCTTTTATAAACCTTGTTGCACCTCATACAAGGATCGGTTCCCTTGATGCACTGCACACCTTAGGATCGGTTCTCTTTCCCTTACAAGGATCGGTTCTCGTTCCATTACAAGGATCAGTTCCCACCCCTTACAAGGATCGGATCCCTTCCCCCACAGCAATCATAATCCGATCATACCACAGATGATTACTTAAGATTGGTTTTACTAATAAAAGTTCTACCAGTACATAAGTCAGGCCTTTGTGAATTAGTTATATCAAGAACACAAAAAGTTGTGATAGGTTATACTCTATCACACATATTGGTTGTTCATAAGATATGCAATAAATAACAAAACCAAAAACACCTGGTAATTTCCTTTTCGGTTTACAAAACAAGTTTAAGAACTTACTTCCTTAGAACACATGTAAACATTGTTCCCTAGGATGAAATCCTCACCTCATACCCATACATAATCACAATAGCATTCAAATGATTATGGCGATGTCTTATCTACGAAGTTTAATGGTTAAGCAATAAACCTCTTATTGTATTCCTTAATTTTATGTCTATCTAGAGTTCAAATATGCTTCGCAGTTATGTTTTCAATATGCACGACTTGAAAGATACGTTAGGGAATGAAACAGTTCAAGTCAAATATCACTAACCTCGAGTGCAATGATGATTGTTGTTGTTGTAGCTCCATATTTCTTCACATCTTCAAGTCTTCGTAATACTTGTAATGTCTCATATCCTAATGGTTTCAAGCTAACCTATACGAAGTTTAACTCTAGTACATAATCAAGCGACTCTTAACATGAGTTTTGATTCACTAAAATATGACAACCAAACTTGACATACCAATGCTTGGTGGGTTCAACCGAGCAATGCTCTAAAAGTGACTATCTGAGTAGTGCTTTGTCAATTATATATGAATTTTAGTATGTGAGTGCAAACTCGTGTACATCAACTGAAATCTCGCATCAGGGTACTTTTTCCTGTAATCAATAAGACTATGCCAAATAAGGAGGTTCCTTACTTCCTTTCAAGGTTCTGCGTAGATAGCCAGGGTCTGGAATAAAGGTTTTGTAGGTACACCTCCTGTAAACCCTGCCGAGACTATAACTCGGCCACTAGGGCCAGCTAGGGGTTTAAATGCTTGTTGCACACACTAAATGCAATCGCGATGCCTGTGACAATGAGTTAGGTTCTTTTTTTCTATTTTATATTTGCTCCATGACTAGCAAATAATAAGTTTGAGGGTATTTGATAGACACATTTTTGTGTCTAATATGATCTCAATTGTATGTATTATTAGTTTTCGATTTTGTATTTATTGTGGTCTATTATGTCTTTGTAGGTGTTTTTGGATAATAAGCTTTTGCGGCGAATTGGCTCGAAAAAGTGGTATTTGGATCCGCAGGAGAAAATTACTTAAGGTACCCCGTGTATATGTTGAAGTCACCCGGAGGACATCTTCTAAATGGACCCTACCAGTGTATAAGGTGTTAGGATTAATTGCTTAGGATTAATTAAAGACCACTTAAAAAAATGAAAAACAGTGAAATCCTGAGTCTCGGTAATCTCTCGATATTTGTGACAACTTTGTGTACATATTTTCTTTATTTTTAGTGTTTTCTGTTTTTAAGTCTTAAATCAAACCTCAACGAGTCCGGATAACAAACTTTATTTAACGTTATCTACACCACATCACTAGTTACACAAACAATAGCTCCGGACCTTCTCAGGTGAATCTGTTCGCATACTATTTACGCAAATGAGAATGAAAATACGGGGGTACCCAAATACACCAAAATATTTTTGTTTCAACCTATAAGTCCTCTTACCAAGTGTGATCGTTTATGGACAAAGTTTAGACAATACAACAACTTCGGCATTCACACTTAGTATTATCGTCTATGGATACGAAATCCAGACAATACGACAAACAAAGTATGATACTTTATACTATATTTGGTAATAACCAAACTCTATAAGATCACAGTCGTTGACAAAGGCTCTTCCGTTTAATCTATTAAACTCCTTTGTATGGCTAGATCAGAAATAGTCAAGTATAGATTCGCACTCAATCAAAATAAATCCCAAAGGGAATATATATTGAGAATGACGATCTCACACGACTATTCAATTGAAAAAAATATGATTCTAATTGGATCCCATCCGATCAAGGTTTGTGCACAAAAATTCACAAGATACGAAAACCAATAAAAAATCTCCATCGTCTTCAAATCTTCTTTAGTCTTCAATAAACATGCACAAAACCACTTGAGTATCTTGTGATCAATCACGCACAAAAAAAAGTGTGTTAACAATGGACTATCATAAGATGTAATAACAGTTCTAAAGATCTTGTCGATACTTCGATCTAGGTTGAGTGAATCTTGTATCAGAAGAGAATATTCTCAGGAATAAACAAACTAGGTGCAATCAAAGTTGCAACAACCGTTAGTCAATCAAATCAATTGAAAACTAATAACACTGCAATTATCTAGTTTCCCACCAACAGTAATCGTAGAGATTCTTGATCCCACAGAAGTCTTTAAACGAGCCGTCGTAAGAGATTTCATCTAATTACTTTCCTCTCCGAATAGAAGGCTCCACCAAAAAAACAAGAATTGAAGTTTGCCTGGATCTTAGGATAGTTTGCTAGAAATCCAAACTTAGGTATTTATAAACCAAGGATGTTTGGACATCAAGGAATTTCCAAAAACGAAAATATTCTCAAGATATGCAATGAATGGCAAGATTTGGTTCTCATAATTACAATAAATGTTTGTCCAATATTTCTGAAATCTCTCAATAGAAAATCTCTAATTACTAAATTCACATTACTAATTTTATTCTCTATATATATGTATTTAATTGTTGGTACTTAAAGCATATAAAACCAAAAAACTCAATTAAAAAGGTTCTTAATTTATCTCGGCACAGGATCTCCTTGAGTACTAAGGAATATATTTGAACAATAAATGATAAGAGTTAGTGTACGTATTCAAAGTATGTTGACATCATTTTCACTGTAAATCCTTATTTCATACTTACATGGATTTCTTAGAATCTGTTATACCAAAATTCCAAACAAGTTTAGAAATCATTCACCTGTAATCGCAGACAACTATATGATCGATCAAACACCAAATCACATACATGGGTTTTATCGGTTCTACCAAATCACATACTAGGATCGGTTATTCCTAATTATGGAAATACTTGCGATCGGTCACACCATCACTGTAATCGGTTACACCAGTTACAAGGTTCGATTCCATATTCACATGGTATTGCTTGTGATCTGTCATACCAGTTACGAGGACCATGTTACACCAATTACAAGGATCAGCTACATATATTTATCATCGGTCACACCAATTACAAGGATCGATCATACCATCACATGGTGATTACTTAGGATCGTTTACACTAGTTAATAAAATCCAGTCATACCAAATCATAAGTAAGGTGATTAGTTATACCAAGATACATAACCAAGTTTAAGATCGGTTCTACCATCTCACACATATTGGTCATCCAAGGATATGGAATGAATAGCCGAACCAATAAACCTAATGATTTCCCTTTCAATTCATAAAACAAGTTCTTGAATATACTTACTTTAAACAAATATAAAACATTGTTTCCTTTGATGAAATATTCACCATAACCCATTCACATAATCATAACAATATATACAAGATTATGTTGATCTCATATCTACGAAGTTCAAAAGATATGCGTTATACTTCGTAGTCTAGTTCCATACTACTATGATCATATAATTATGACAATGTCACAACACTAGAGTATTATTATAATATAGTATATACAAGTTCATAGTTACACTTTCAATATAGCTCGACTTAAAAGATATATTAAGAATAAACAGTTCAAGTCAATATTTCTAACCTCAAGTGGAAGGATGATGTTGTCGTTGTAGTTCACTACTTCTTCACATTCTTCAAGTATTTAGAGTAATACTAGTATGTCTCAATATTCTTAGACTTTCTAGTCTAACCTAAACGAAGTTGACTCTAGTATTTAATCAAGCGACTTTAGATGAGTTTTGATACTAAAATATGACAACCAAACTTGACATACCGATGCTTTGTAAGTTCAAACGATCTATGCTCTAACAAATAGTTCCGGACGTGAATCATTACGAAACAGTTCGCATACTAGGTATGCATATCGTGTTGCATCCAGACATGGGTAATTGTCCTAAACTCTCATTTCAATCACTGAAACATCCTTAAAATACAAAAAAGGTAATCTTACATATACCACTAGCTTCTAGTAATTTCAAGTGATGGAATTAATGATCAATGTGAAACTTCCCAAGCTAACATCATATGACTGTCTCACACAAATAGTATAAGATGTTCAAGGTAATTTTCATATGATCATCTTTTGCTTAACAGTTAGTTTCCAACAAATAAATTGTTTCCTCCTAAACTCGTCAAGAATATGATGAACATATCCAAATAAAAAAGCTTCCAACACATATTTCGAGTAATAGATAAGCGAGATAAACTCAACTCAAAATATCAAATGTGCAAAATGTAAAAGTCTATATAGCTATATAACTTAGTCTCATTAGAAAATAAAATAGAATAGACTTCTGAGTGATAGATAAGTTTTAGTCTCCACGTACCTTTTGTTGATGAAGTTCCTCCAAGCTCCTCAATAGTTCTTCTTATTCAATTAATGAACGCGGTGAAGTCTAAAGCTTAACTACACATTCTATCCTAATCTGACACATATCTATAAGTAGACTAGAAATCAAGTATATAGTTTTGATCAACTAAACTTGATAAAAAAGGCTTGAGACTCAACGCTTGCGAGTTTGACCAATAAGTGTGTTAACAGTTATGGAGTCTCTTCGTTTAGGAGTAATATAAAATCTTTAGGATGATTGAGTCTCTCCGCTTAGGTTGACTGTGAAAAATAGGGGTGATAGACACATTTTTGTGTCTAATTTGATCTCAATACCATATATTTTTGGCACTCGATTTTGTACCAATTTTGTTATTTTATGTGTTTGTATGTATTTTTTGGGAAATAAACTTTGTTGGACAATTCGGCTCAAAAAGTTGGTATATGCACCCAGAGGACACATGTTATTCGGACTCTCACTGTTGGTTAAGGGGCACCTCAATTACTAAGGGGCACATATCTGCTATTCACACCACAGAACACCCCATCTGCTATTAGCACCCCAGGTCTAGATAGGGGCACTCCATCACTTCCACGTCTGAAGAACAGTTTTGGCAGGAATTGTTTTTGTTTTCCTGCGTAATTTTCTAGGAGAAAATTGGACGTGTTTATTTGCGTTTTTATCGGAGTATTCAAGAGTTGACCCTGTTTCACCTAAACAGGGATGGTATGGGGTTTTGTTTCAACAAAAAAAAGCAAAGTCCACGTTGTTTTGATAATACAGGGAACTGCATTCAAGGGGCAGATTATCACGGGATTTTTTTGGATGATACGTATTGCATGGGAAGAGATTTTCTTCTTTACTCAACAAGATTCGACTTATGAAGCCAGCTCAGAACATGCGTGTGAGAGAAAAGGATAAAACCGAGGAGAAAATATTCTTCGAGATTTCTTTGTTATTTTTTGGAAAGTTTGCGTGTGCCTGGAATGTGTTTGACTCAATCATAGGAGGTGTAGAACATTGTTGAAGTTTTCAAGCAGTAGTTGACGCATGAAGAGAGGGGAATAAAGATATTATTCCCGTAACTTTCACGGAATTGATAATGAGAAGATACAGAGTTATTACAAGAATTTTTGGAGCCTGTTGAGTATAAAAAGGCTTTATGGGTCTCGGAGAAGGGGATGGAGAGTTAGGGGTAGCGACATAGCTATTAAGAGGCGCTGCAGAGAAGAGAAGAAGAATTGCAGCAACAGCAGAAAGAAAGAGTTGCAGACGACGCGCAGAGAGTGCCGTTGTGAAGAACACGAAGAACAGACTAACAAAAGTCGTCGTTTCTGAACAGTGAAGCAGCAGAACATTTGTAACGGGCTTTGTTCCGCATTGTAACGCCTATCTTCGTTAGCAACACTTCTTTAGGTATTATTTGTAACAGTGAATTCTGTGACACTCATACAACATTGCGAATCTCTTTTTTATCTTATTTCTTCAATTGAAACATCATTCGAGCTATGAATTATCTTTTTGAGTGTGTGTTCACAATGCGGAGCTAAAACCCAACACTGGGACGACGGAGGAAGATGTATTTCATCCATTTGGTAATCTAGTTAATTCTTTATTTACTTTTTGCACCGATTTTAATTGAATTAAGATTTCGATTAATTGCTTGTGACTTTGATTGATGGAGTATGCTTAATCCTAGGGTTCTTGATGCGCCATGCTTATAATCTACATGAAATATTTTATGGAATCTACTTTGTCAAAGAATAGAGTTAATATTTGTTTGTTTTGAGCTATAATTTACTGGGATTATCTTCTAAACTAATTGAATATGGAAAACTGTGAAATCCCGAGTCTCGGTTATCTCTTCATCCTGTGACAATATTTTGTGTATATACTTTCTTTATTTTTAGTATTTTCTTTTATTAAAACTTAAAATCAATTCCAACAAGTCTGAGTGAACGAATCACATAGTACAACATCAGTGAAATATATTAACAATTTTTGGCGCCACCGACGGGGATTTGTTTATAGATTTGTTTTTAGGTTTTATTTTATTTGTTCTTTTTTATGCGTTTTGGTATTTTTGTTTACTTTCAGATTTGGAGCTAAGCTAAAGAAAAGGGGAGAAAGTGCTGAAAAGAGAGGCAAAGCCCAAAAAACGAAAGAAAAGAGAAATCCAAAAGGAGTGAAGAAGAAGATTTTGTAAAATATTTTATTTTATTTTTTTTAGAAACTGTAATTAGAGTTTTTATTTTTGTAATCTTTTATTTTATTTTATTTTTTTGGACACTTTTTGAATTATATTTTTGGACATTGGGCATTATTTTGAACCCTACGGAAGGGTAATTTTAAATAAACTGTTTGCAGAAAAGGACGGCGATTACTATATCGCCTCGGCCCCTCGGGATCGTACACTGACACAGGAGTCAGTGGCCTGAGTCGACTACAACGGTTCATCGCCCGTCTGGTACGGGAGGTAAGTTCAATCGAAACACCCGCGAATCTCCTGCAAGAGGGTTTACTGTATTCCTTAAGGTGATTATTGATTGAGGACTGGACCGAACTGTTTTTAAATTCCTAGTAAAGGGCAAGGCCTGGCCAATACAAGATAAGAGTTCGGATTTCATCATCGTTCCCTTCTTACCCGCTTTAGGAAAACGAAACCGAACGCGAACCTATGCTTTAAAATTTGGAGTAGAACGAGACCGATAGGGTAACGAGCTTAATAGGAAACTCGTTCGAAAAATATTGGTTGCTCTTCAAGCACAATTCAAAGTTCATGATGGCTTCTGTGAGTTAAATGCGTGACTGCGCCGCCTTCTAATGCGGTGGGGCCTTGGGTATCAAAGCTCCACGCAGCTTCCCTCGTCTCTATTCAATTTACTTTGACTCTGATTGATTCCAGAGGGGTGTGCTCAAATTGCAACGAATTCCCTTTAGAAGAAATAGAAGCTGGTCTAGAAAACAATCTAAGTGGATCCATCATGCTTTTTGTTTGCTAGATTCTATAGGTTTGTTGTGGTCGAGTCAACCTTCTTTGTGCTTGTTTAGAATTTCCCTGCAGTTAGGATGTCAAACTGGTATAGCCAATACAATGATTATCCAACCGAGCAACATGGACATTACTCTTTTTATGATCATAGTGTGAATAGTGGTTGGGAACGCCAACCTTTTCAAGGTTTTGGGTTACACAATGGTGAGCCCAATTACTATCCGCATGTGCATCAGTCTTACGAGCAAGAAGATTATATACTAGGTCTTCGTCTTTAGAGGATACAATCAAACTTTTGAAAAGTAGTCCTTTTTATGATCCTTCAGTTCATATTCCTTCTCTGGAAGAGTCTCTCAGGAAATTAGAGGAGTCGACACGTAAGTTAGCGGAGATGAATAACTTAGTTTATGATGAAAGAATACTTTCTCTAGAGGAATCCTTCAAGCTGATAGCTGAGAAGAACGAAAGAATTTCTCGAAATAATTTCCAATACAGTGTTTCCAATAATACCCTTGAAAATGAGGATAGTTATTTTCATAATCAAGATGAAGAGGTTAGAATTGGTAACACTACATGTTTAGATGAGGTTCGGCCATTTTTCATGTTATTATAAAGATGATTATGATGAGGATAGTATTGATGAAGAACATGAAACATGTAGGCATAGTGATCAGGAATTAGTTGCTCCTATCGAGCTTTATAATGATAATGTTGTTTCTAGTACAAATCCAAATAATTTTAATGATTATTCACCTATTCAAAAGGATGTGGATTTGACTAAAGATACCATCGTTTTAGAAGATGTATTTCATGATCCTTTATCCTAGAGTGTGTTAGATGATCCATTATTTGATGTGCCTATAAGTGAATCGGAGGAAATAACTATGATTAACACCTTAGTTAATGAGCCTTTACTAGAAACTTTCTCTGTTAATCCTTTATATGATTGTGATGATGGTTTAGAGGAAAGAGTTTACCCTGAGAACACTGTTTTAGAGTCTAGCGAGTTAGAAACGCTAGTCTTAGAAGAAGATAAACTCGTAGAGATGAGTGAGGATGAATCTGACTTAGAAGAATCAATTGACCATTTCCAGGAATCTGATGACCTAGAAATTAGAGAAGTTGTGACTAGTCTTTCTAGAGACACTGAAAACTCTAAGTTTGGGGGTAGTTATCATTCTCCATGTGCTTTAACTCTTAGAAAGGTCCCTCACTTGGGACTTGACATATGTGCCTCACATTTTACAAGATTATCTTCATACACGTTTTTTCGAACCTCATGATGTCCATAAAAAAACTCAGTTGTTAGAAACCCATCCTCTAGTTGATGTGGTTAACCCATGCCATGATACCAAGATTGACTTTGTTTTCCCACCAAAAACCTTTTTTCCAAGTGTGGGAACCTATGAGTTTCAGATGTGTCGGTTATTGAGTTCTGAGACTAAACCTAATTACTTTAGGAGATTAGGGTCGACACATTTGTTTATGGAAGACCACCACTCTGATTATGATCAGTTGTGTAAGTCAGATTTGATTGACTTTAAGGATCCGCAATTATTTAGGTTATTATTATGTGCTTCTAAGTCTTTACTTGAGTTTTTCCAGACTCTAATACCTGAATCGGATATTAGCTACGAGGAAAGGCATTCCATGAAAACATTTTATTTACACCCAGTTATAGAACCTTAACCTGAACCACGGCTAGATGTAGTTGTCTTAAACAAGGGTATGTTCGGTATATTCTTGGTCTGTTGCAATTTCCTCTTCTTGTGGTTGTCACTTTTTGCTCCAGATGCGCAGTTATTCCGACTACCGCTTTATGATTCTACGAGGTGACTAATTCCAATGTCTGGCTGAAGACTTTAAACTTAGCACTTCTTGGGAGGTAACCCAATATTCATGTGACACGGTAATATCTTTTCTTATTTCTTTTCCCTCAAGTGGTAATAGTTTCTCTTTGTTCATGCTTTTAATTTCATCTTTAGAACATTGAGGACAATGTTAGATTTAAGTTTGGGGGTATGGGATAAACTTTTTAGTTGCATGAAACTCCATAGCCTATAAATTTATGCTTATTAAGGTCAGCACTAACCAATCTAAGTGGATGGGAACATTTTGGTTGTAGGAGTTGAGGAACCAATCTGATTAGATGGAAACATCTAGAAGAGTCTATTCATAAAAGCACATAGCTCATTAGAAGAAAAAAAAACATGGTAGTTTCGCCATATCCTCGTGATGGAAACATCGAAAGAATCCTGATCACTTCTTTTTGTTTTATATTTACCATTGCTAGGGTGAAATAGAGTGACTGAGATACCAAAAAAAAGTAATTAGACCAGACCACCAAACCAACCGGAATAAATACAATAAAGTCGACCACTGGTACCCTTGTATATGCCAGCTGAGTTGACCTAGAGTTAGGATTATCGACCACTGGTTCCCTTGTATATGCCAGTGTGTTGATATTAGTCCAGACCAGTATCTCAGTGCATTAGGATAGGTTCACCTTAGTCAATATCATCCACGTACATCCACCTTCTTAATCTATACATGTGATTGGTTGACTCCGGTTTATGATGTCCATAAACTATCTGAGTAGAGATCTGTCACTTTATATGAATTTTAGTATGCTTGAGTGCAAACTCATGTACATCAATTGGAATTTCGCATCAGGGTAATTCCTCCTGTAGCCAATAAGTATGCCAACCAAGGAGATTCTTTAGTGTCTTCCAAGGTTCTGTGTAGATAGCTAGGGTCTGGAATAAAGGTTTTGTGCGTACACCTCTGGTAAACCCTCCGGAGACAACACTCCGCCACTAGGGCCACCTAGGGGTTCAAATAATTTTCCTTTCTAGAATAAATTTGCTCGAGGACTACCAAATAATAAGTTTTGGGGTATTTGATAGACACATTTTTGTGTCTAATTTGATCTCAATACTATATATTGTTGGCACTCGATTTTGTACTAATTTTGTTATTTTATGTGTTTGTAGGTATTTTTTGGGAAATAAACTTTGTTGGACAATTCGGCTCGAAAAGTTGGTATATGCACCCGGAGGACACATGTTATTCGGACTCTCATTGTTGGTTAAGGGGCACCTCAATTACTAAGGGGCACCTATCTGCTATTCACACCACAGAACACCCCATCTGCTATTATCACCTCAGGTCTGGATAGGGGCACTTCATCACTTCCACGTCTGAAGAACAGTTTTGGCGGGACTTGTGTTTTGTTTTCTTGCGTAATTTTCTGGGAGAAAATTGGACATGTTTCTTTGCGTTTTTCTCGGAGTATTCAAGAGTTGGCCCTGTTTCACCTAAATAGGGATGGTATGGGGTTTTGTTTCAACAAAAAAAAAAACAAAGTCCACGTTGTTTTGATAATACAGGGAACTGCATTCAAGGGGCAGATTATCACGGGATTTTTTGGATGATACGTACTGCATGGGAAGAGATTTTCTTCTTTACTCAACAATATTCGACTTATCAAGCCAGGATAAACAAGGCAAGCCAGCTCAGAACACGCGTGTGAGAGAAAAGGATAAAACTGGGGAGAAAATATTCTTCGAGATTTCTTTGTTATTTTTTGGAAAGTTTGCGTGTGCCTGGAATGTGTTTGACTCGATAATAGGAGGTGTAGAACATTGTTGAAGTTTTCAAGCAGTAGTTGACGCATGAAGAGGGGGAGAATAAAGATATTATTCTCGTAACTTTCACGGAATTGATGATGAGAAATACAGAGTTATTACAAGAATTTTTGGAGCATGTTGAGTATAAAAAGGCTTTATGGGTCTCAGAGAAGGGGATGGAGAGGTAGGGGTAGCGATAGAGCTATTAAGAGGAGCTGCAGAGAAGAGAAGAAGAACTGCAGCATCAGCAGAAAGGAAGAGTTGCAGACGACGCACAGAGAGTGTCGTTGTGAAGAACACGAAGAACAGACTAATAAAAGCCGTCGTTTCTGAACAGTGAAGCAGCAGAACATTTGTAACGGACTTTGTTATGCACTGTAACGCCTATCTTCATTAAGAACACTTCTTTAGGTATTATTTGTAACAATGAATTCTGTGACACTCATACAGCATTGCGAATCTCTGTTTTATCTTATTTCTTCAATGGAAACACCATTCGAGCTATGAATTATCTTTTTGAGTGTGTTTTCACAATGTGGAGCTAAAACTCAACACTGGGACGACGGAGGAAGCTGTATTTCATCCATTTGGTAATCTAGTTAATTCTTCATTTACTTTTTGCACCGATTTTAATTGAATTAATATTTCGATTAATTGTTTGTGACTTTGTTTGATGGAGTATGCTTAATCCTAGGGGTTCTTGATGCGCCATGCTTATAATCTACATGCAATATTTTACGGAATCTACTTTGTCAAAGAATAGAGTTAATATTTGTTTGTTTTGAGCTATAATTGCCTGGGATTAACTTCTAAACCAATTGAATATGGAAAACAGTGAAATCCTGAGTCATGGTTATCTCTTCATCCTGTGACAATATTTTGTGTATATACTTTCTTTATTTTTAGTATTTTATTTTATTAAAACTTAAAATCAATTCCAACAAGTCTGAGTGAACGAATAAAATACTACAACATCATTGAAATATATTAACAAGGGGGTATGACAACCACACCCAATATTTCGTTCGGTAATCTGAATAGACAAACTCGAATATACTTTCAAGAGAATCAACTAGACAGTGAGACTCAATTTATAAAAAAAAAGTATTCCAAAGAGTTATATCTCAATTCATCAATTCAATCTGCAAAAAAAAGGAATTTGAGAGCTTGATTGAGTAAAGAAATAACTTTGACGATATCACAAACCAATATCTAAGTGTCAATCAATGCAATCAATAACCCGAAGGTCGGATTCAAGAACTGATTGAACTTAACCTACAACCTGTGTTATTTCTATCACATAAAAAAATACAACGCGAAAAAGAAGTAACACAGACACCAGAAATTTTGTTAACGAGGAAACAGCAAATGCAGAAAACTCTGGGACCTAGTCCAGATTTGAACACCAAAATGTATTAAGCCGCTACAAACACTAACCTACTACCAATGAACTTCAGACTGGAATGTAGTTAAGCCCTAACCAATCTCACAGAGAAAATTCTATTGGAATAGATAAATCGGTCTCCCACGGGAATACATATGAGTTTTGTTCCGTTTTTTGATAAATCAAGGTGCACACGAACCAAATGATAAACCGAACTTATATTCCCGAAGAACATCCTAGTATTATCAATCACCACATAATAATCTTAATCGTTTGGAAAAGAAACAAGATATTGCGGAATCACAAACGATGAGACGGAGATGTTTTTGACTACTTTTAATCTTACCTATCGGAGATAAATCTCAAGCAAAGATAATACTCAATCATGATAGTTGTTAGAGCACTGCTCGGTCAATATCGCATGCGTTGCTATCTCAAGCATGTTTGTCAATGTTAGTGATCAAAAATATAAGTCTTGATTTCTAGTCTCTTATAGCTAAGTCTCGGACTAGGATAGCTAGTGCAGTTGAGCTCAAGGACTTCATGGAGATTCATCATACAAGTATAAGAACTACTCAAGGAACCGGTGGAACTTCTCGACAAAAAGGTATGTGAAGACTTGAACTTCTCTGTCACTCAAAAGTCTATTTATTCTATCTCCTACTCTTTGAGACAAAAGTCGTACGCTATATATATATATACTAGTTAAAAAGTGGGGGTTTAACAACACTACCAAATAATTCGATTAGCAATCTGTATGAACTAACTCTGAAACACTTATTAGAGAGTCAACTAGACAGTCAGACTCAATCTAGATAAAAAGTACCTCAATGATTTAATATCTCAATCTTTCGATTTAATCTTACTCAAGCAAACTGTGAGTCTCAATTAAAGAGAGCTAACTTGGACGGTACCAAAGACCAATGTCCAAGGATCAATCAATATCTATCAACAACCAAATATCGGATTTTTAATTGATGATCTTAATGCACAACCTGTATTATTTCAATTATGTAAAAAATATAATGCAGAAAAGAAATAACACAGACACCAGAAGTTTTGTTAACGAGGAAACCGCAAAGGCAGAAAAACCCCGGAACCTAGTCCAGATTGAATACACACTGTATTAAGCCGCTACAGACAGTAGCCTAGTACAAGCTAACTTAGGACTGGACTATAGTTGAACCCCATTCAGTCTCCCACTGATCCAAGGTACATTTGCACCCCTACGCCTCTGATCCCAGCAGGATACTGCGCACCTGATTCCCTTAGCTAATCTTACCCACAAATAAGAGTTGCTACGACCCAAAATCGCAGGCTTTAACAATAAACAAATCTGTCTCACACAGACAAGTCTATCAAAGGATAAATCTGTCTCCCACAAATAAACCCTAAAAGAGTTTTTTCCATATTTTGATAAAATCATGGTGAATAAGAACCAATTGATAATCCGGTCTTATATTCCCGAAGAACAACCTAGATTAATCAATCAACTCACAACAATCTTAATCGAATAGCGAAACAAAATATTGTGGAATCAAAAACAATGAGACGAAGGTGTTTTTGATTACTTTTTATATATTGCCTATCGGAGAACTCTCACGATCTCAAGCCAATCAATATTATTTTACTCGTACAATAGAAGATACAAGATCAGATCACACAACTACGATAAAAGTAGTATCGGTCTGGCTTCACAATCCCAATGAAGTCTTTAAGTCGTTAACATGGTTTTAGAAAAAGAAAACCAAAGGTTAAAGGAGAATCGATTCTAGCACGCAAACTAGTATCACACGGACGTTTGGGGATTAGTTTTGCAGAGCTGCTAGATGTCCCCTTATATAGTCTCTCAAATCAGGGTTTTGCCTTAGGTACAAAGCCATCAATATCCACCGTCAGATGAAAAACTGATTTAGATCCAAGCTAATATTTCTCAACCATTAGATCGAAAACTTAGCTTGTCATACACAAATGAAATGCACGCCTCTAGGTTTGTTAACCGCACCCAAACGTATATAGTGTTGGTTTAACATTGATCAACCAAAAGGTTATCCATTTGAGCATTTCATATCAACCATGTTCTTCCTCACCATAACTAGTTCAAGTGACTCAAAAGAACTAGTTAGAGAGTTGTTCAATTGCTATGAGATATTATGTAACTACACAATATACAATTGAAGCAAAGATGATTCGATCCACATGAATCGGTTCATGAACTTTAATAGCCACGGTTTACAAAAGTGTTCCTTAGTCATATAAGATTAGGTTCAGAAATCATCTTTAGATATATAACAACCTCAAGTTCGCGGACTAGGTTCGCGGACTTAGGTACCGGAGAAAGTTTACAAACTCCAGCATAAATTCTCGGGTTTGAGAACTTCCCTGGTTCGCGGACTTTGCTTACGCAAATAGTTTGTCAACTTCAGCATAAATTCTCGGGATGAGAACTTCGGCAGTTGGCGGACAGAGTTCACGGACTTGGCAACATGACATCCTTCTGATTCCGTTGATCAACAAAGTTTGAAAACTTCGGTTCAAGAAATCCATGGTTATGAAATCTAAACTCTCATTCCAATCATTGAAACATTCTCATAGGACGTTATACAGCCGTTATTCACAGGTCATTTTTTGTCAGAGCAATTTTCAAAGTGATTGAAACTTTTCATGACTTTCGTCACTAGGTGAAGATAAACTTGGTTGAAGAGAAAATCTTACCAACTCATATTTCGAGATATACTCGGCTTGAAATACCAAATGTGTATGATCTAGTCTATATATATAGCATATGACTCTTGTCTCAAAGAGTAGGAGATAGAGTAGATAGACGTTTGAGTGATATACAAGTTCAAGTCTTCACATACCTTTTTGTCGAGAAGTTCCACCAGTTCCTTGAATAGTTATTCAACTTGTCTGGTGAATCGCCGTGAATTCCTTGAGCTCAACCATACTTACTATCCTAGTTCGTGACTTAACTATAAGAGACTATAAATCAAGAATTATAGTTTTGATCACTAACATTTACAAACATGCTTGAGATAACAACACATGCGAGGTTGACCGAGAAGTGCTCTAACAATCTCCCACTTGTTAATTTTAGTGACAAAACTATCAATGCATATGGAATATAAAATAGATAAAAAATTTAGTGGCTCCTATTCCATAAGTCTAATCTTCAAGATTACTCGAAATCTTCGTCACTTTCAAGTACTCCAATGATCCCAAAGGTAGTAATTTCATCATCACTGTTACTGAAGATCCGTAGCTATAACAATAAGAAAACATAGTCCTCAATCATGTTTATACAGTGTCATAGTATTTTTACGCAGTGTCAAAGTCCAATTGTTTCACAACTTCAACAATAATACCATGGTGATATGTATCACTCCCCCTTAGTCAATACTCCATCTCAATTATGAAAACCACTCCCCCTTACACAATGATCTGAAACCATATGTATATGTTGTGTGACCTACATTATTTCTCCATCTTTTTGTCAATAAAATTATCAAAGGTAAAAGAACAGGATCATAATGAAATTTCCATAAGATACATTTCATGACCAAAAGAAAGAACACACATCAACTTATTTAGATGCACTCTCATATCCGAAGCTAACAACATTCATCAAGGAGTTTAAAGATACAAGATAACCCCTCCAAAATTCCAAAGCCGTACACCCCTCAAGATATGACCATTAAGCACAAGTTCAAAAGAACTCTCCCTCATAACATGTTATTCCCAATGGAACAACAACGGGAGACCTTAATTTCAAAAGAAAAGAAGGATTTTGACACACACAAAAGATGGCACTAACAAGACAGAAAACGACCCTACAAGAACTGAACTAAAGTAACCTACTGGAGTTTCAAACTCAATTTCCAAAAAGATAGAGATAAACACAGGGGCAAGAGTTATAGAAACGCTTAATGAACCAGAACAACACCAATAGACTGCCGCAAGTGTTGGAATGTAGCAGCGTCTAATATTTTGGTAAGAATATCAGTCAATTAATGTTCGGAAGGCACAAATTCCACACTTATGACACAATTTTCATAAAGATCGCGAATAAAATGGTACCTTATGTCAATGTGCTTTGTTCTTGAGTGCTCAACGGGATTCTCAGTGATTCGAATCGCGCTAGAGTTATCACAGAATATCTTCATTATTCCGGTATCAACTCCATGATCATCTAACATTTATTTCATCCATTGGATTTGATTACAACATGAACTAGCAACAATATATTCTGCTTCACATGTAGACAGGGATTCAGAATTTTGTTTTTTCTATGCCACGCAACAAGATTTAGTCCTGCGTAGTAGAGACCCCCTGATGTACTTTTTCTGTCCTCGATACATCCTGCCCAATCAATATCTGAATAAGAAGATAAATAAGTGTTAGTATTAAAATTGTAGGGTAAACCATACCCAGCAGTGTAATTAATATATCGAATGATCCTTTTTGCATCTACAAGATGAGATTCTTTCGGATCTGCCTGAAACATGGCACAACAACCAACACTGAAGGAAATATCAGGTCTAGTAGCTGTAAGATACAAAAGGCTACCAATAATAGATCGGTGCATCTTTTAATCCACTTTTGATCCTTTATCATCTCTATGTAGTTTACCAGTAGTGGGAATAGGTGTTAATTTTGGAAGACACTTATCCAAACCGAATCTTGTCACAAGATCACGAGCATACTTCTCTTGGGATAAGTAAATTCCATCCTTATGTTGTTGAATTGGTAATCCTAAGAAGAATTTTAATTCACCAACATTACTCATTTCAAATTCTTTAGCATGAGAAACTTGGAAGTCTTTCGCAAAAATTTCAGAAGTTGATCCATAGATGATATCATCTACATAGATTTGAGCAATAAAAACATATTTACCTCTCCATTTAACACCTCCTCTTGAAAAACCTTTCCTAATGAGAGAAGTCGTAAGTTTTTCAAACCAAGCTCTTGGTGCTTGTTTCAACCCATATAATGCCCTTTTGAATTTATCACATGATCTGGGAAATCAGGGTTTTCAAACCCCTTCGGTTGAACAACATAGACTTCTTCCTTTAAGATTCCGTTAAGGAACGTCGTTTTTATATCCATTTTAAACAGCTTAACCTTCAGAAAAAAAGCATGAGCTAACAAGAGACGGATGAACTCAAGGCGTTCCACGGGAGAAAAGGTCTCATCAAGGTCAATCCCTTCAATCTGTGGATATCCTTGAGCGACAAATCTAGCTTTGTTTCTGACAATCGTGTCAAATTCATCAGACTTATTCTTGAATATCCATTTGGTGCCGACAATATAGATATTATAGGGACAAGGATAAAGTTCCCACACATCTTGCCTTTGGAATTGATTTAACTCTTCATGCATAGCATTTACCCAAAATGGGTCATTCAAAGCTTCATCAATATTCCTTGGTTCTACTAGCGAAAAATAACAACCAAAATTGCAAATATTTTGAAGTTGCCATCTAGTTTTAGCTGTAGAATATCTTCCTCCAATAATACTGTTTGGATCATGATTCCTTTGAACCCAGAGATGTCGTGGAGGTACACGTTCTTGTTCATCAGGGATGCCTTGATCAGTGCTCTTCTCCTCGTCACTAGAAATGTCAGGATCAATAACAGTTGGGATAACTTCAATTGATTCTGGAATTTCTTTGACTTTCTCAATTGTCTCGATTTGAGGAAATTCAGAAGGAGGATTATCCAGACGAAAGTTACTAATGTCGTCGATAATAACATTAATCGATTCCATCATGACTTGAGTTCTGAGATTAAATACTCGAAAACCACGACTATCGGAAGCATAGCCAAGAAATATAACTTCATCACTTTTGGTTACGAATTTCCTTTTCTGTTCTCGATCTTTCAGAAAATAACACTTACTTCAAGATACCCTGAGATAGTGTAGGTTGGGTTTCCTTCCATACCACAACTCATAAGGAGTGTTAAGGGTTTTAGACCGTAAATACACATGGTTGATCAAATAGCATGTTGTGAAGACTGCTTCTCCCCAAAATCTTAAAGGTAAGTTTTTGTTATGGAGCATTACCCTGGTCATTTCCTGAATATTCTTGTTCTTCATTTCAGCAACTCCATTAGCTTGAGGAGTGATAGGTGGTGAGTATTGTTGAATGATTCCCCGTTCGTCACAGAATTCAAATACTTTGGTGTCTTTGAATTCAGTACCACGATCGCTTCTAATTTCCTTTAGTTTGCGACCTTGTTCGTTCTGGATCCTTTAAAAATAATCTTGAACTCACCAAGGGTTTTATTATTATTAGTGTTAGAGCATAGCTCGGCAACCTCGCATGCGTTGCTATATCAAGCATGTTTGTCAATGGTAGTGATCAAAACTACAAGTCTTGATTGCTAGCCTATTAGTTAAGTAACAGACCAGGATAGGAAAAGTGTCGTTGAGCTCAAGGACTTCATGGTGATTCAACGACAACGACGAAGGTCTGCACAAGGAACCATGGAACTTCATCAACAAAAAGGTATGTGAAGACTTGAACTTATCTATCACTCAAAAGTCTATTTATTTTATCTCATACTTCTTATGAGACACAAGTCATATACTATATAGACAAGATCAAACACATTTGATATTTCGAGCTGAGTATTCAATGCTTATTTATTTCTCGAAATTCATGTGTTGGTAAAGCGTCTCGCTTTTATCAGGTTTATCTTCATCCTTCAATCACTATTTGAGAATTTCTCTGACGTGAAACCATCTGTGAATAACGGTTATATAGCGTCCTTTGAGAATGTCTCAATGATTGAAATGAGAGTTTAGATTACATAACCATGTATTCTTTGAACCGAAGATTTCGAACTTTGTTGAGCAAGAAGAATATTTTGGAATTGGATTGCCAAGTCCCTGAACCCAGTCCGCAGAATCAGTCCGCGAACTGTTTGAAGTTTTCAAACCGAAAATTTCTACTAGGATTTCCATTAACTCGTTTGTGTGACTCAGTCCACGAACCCAGTCTGCGAACTAGCGGAAGTTCTCGACCCGAGAATTTCTGCTGAGTTTGGAAAACTCAACCAATTAAACTTAAGCCCGCGAACTTGTTTGTGTGTACTTAAGAGGTTATGATCTAAAGATGTGCTCTGAACATAAAAATTAAATCATTAAGGAATGTTTAATGCAAATCGTGGCTATAATGTTCATGAGCTGTTTGAATCGAATCGAATCATCTTATTTCAATTATGTCTTGTGTAGTTACGTAAGATCTCATAGCAATTGAATGACTCTCTAACTAGTTCGTTTGAGTCAAGTGAACTAGTTATGATGAATTAGGAACCAGGTCAATATGATAAGCTCATATGGTTGCCTTTTGGTTATTATGTTGAACCAACATAAACGTACACGTTTGGGCCGGTTTTCACGTACCTGAAAAACGTCTACCACAAGTGTGTTTCACAAACTATACTTTTCGATCTAACGGTTGAGAAATATTAGCTTGAATCTAAATCAGGTTTCATGTAATGGTGAATAAGGATTTCTTAATAACTAAGGCAAAACCCTGATTTGAAAGTGAAAAAGCGGGGGTCTAACAACCCCACCCAATATTTCGGTTAGCAATCTGTATGGGCAAACTCCGAAATACTTTGCTAGAGAATCAACAAGAAAGTTAGACTCAATGTATATAAAAAGTCTCGAGGAGTTTTTATCTCAATCTCTCGATTTGATTGTTAATCAAGTAAATGGAAATCTGAGAATCAAATCAAATAGAGATAACTTGGACGGTACCAAAAATCAATGTCCAGGGATCAATCAATATCAATCAACAACCAAAGGTTGGATTTCCAATTGATAATCTCAATGCACAAACTGTAGTATTTCAAATATATAAACAAATATAATGCGGAAAAGAAATAAACAGACACCAGAAGTTTTCTTAACGAGGAAACCTCAAATGCAGAAAAACCCCGGGACCTCGTCCAGATTAGATACACACTGTATTAAGCCGCTAAGGACACTAGCATACTACCAATTAACTTCGGACTGGACTATAGTTGAACCCCTATCAGTATCCCACTGATACAAGGTACAGTTGCACCTCTACGCCTCTGATCCCATCAAGGTACTACGTACTTTATTCCCTTTGCTTATCTCACCCACAACAAAGAGTTTCTACGACCCAAAATCGCAAGCTTTGATAACAAACAAATCTGTCTCACACAGAAAAGTCTATCAATGTATAAATCTGTCTCCTATAGATAAACCCTAGGTTTTGTTGCGTATTTTTATAGAAATCAAGGTAACAGGAACCAATTGATAATCCGGACTTATATTCCCGAAGAACAGCCTAGATTAATCAATCACCTCTCAATAATCCTTCGTGACTACACAAGCGGATCATCGAGGAATCACGAATAGTGAGACGAAGATGTTCGTGACTTCTTTATCTTACCTAGATATCTTAGAAACAAGTTATCAATACAATCAAATCGATTGTACTCGTACGATAGAAAAATAAGATAAGATCACACAACTACGATAAAAGTAGTATCGGTCTGGCTTCACAATCCCAATGAAGTCTTTAAGTCGTTAACCTGAATTTAGAGAAGAAACTCAAGGGTTAATGGAGATCAACTATAGAGAGCGCACTAGTATCACACATACATGTGGGGATTAAGTTATGCTCTAGCTAGATGTCTCCTATGTATAGCCTTTCAAATCAGGGTTTTTGCTCAGTTATTAAGCAAACTCTATCACCGTTAGATGAGACCTGATTTAGATTCAAGCTAATATTTCTCAATCGCTAGATCGAAAAACAAAGCTTGTCAAACAGACTTGTTTGTAAACGTTTTCCAGGTTCGTGAAAACCGGCCCAAACGTGTACACTTATGTTGGTTCAACATAGTAACCAAAATCCAACCATATGAGCTTCTCATATTGACCTGGTTACTCATTCATCATAACTAGTTCACTTGACTCAAAGAAACTAGTTAGAGAGTCATTCAATTGCTATGTGATCTTATGTAACTACACAAGACACAATTGAAGTAAGATGATTCGATTCGATTGAATCGGCTCAATGAACATTATAGCCACGGTTTGCATTAAGCATTCCTTAGTAATTTAATGTTTATGTTCAGAGCACATCTTTAGTTCATAACCTCTCAAGTTCACAAACAATTTCGCGGGCTTAGGCATCGGTTTGAGTTTTCAAAACCTCAGCAGAAAATCTCGGGAAGAGAGGTTCCACCAGTTTGCAGACTGGGTTCGCGGACTTAACAACAAACGAGTTATTTGGAAATGCCAGCAGAAATTTTCGGTTTGAAAACTTCCGTCAGTTCGCGGACTAGGTCTGCGGACTGGGTTCGCGGACTTGGCAATCCAATTCCACAATCCTAACGATTTCTCTTTCTCAACAAAGTTCAAAGAACTTCGGATCAAGGAATACATGGTTATGTAATCTAAACTCTCATTTAAATCATTGAAACATTCTCAGAGAACGCTATCCCTACCGTTATTCACAGATCGTATTCATGTCAAAGAAATTCTCAACTTAGTGATTGAAAGATGAAGATAAACCTGATCAAAGCGAGATGCTTTACCAACACATGACTTTCGAGAAAAAAGATAAGCATTAAATACTCAGCTCGAAATATCAAATGTATTTGATCTAGTCTATATAGCGTACGACTTTTGTCTCATAAGACCTAGGAGATATAATAGATAGACTTTTGAGTGATAGATAAGTTCAAGTCTTCACATACCTTTTTGTTGATGAAGTTCCACGGTTCCTTGTGCAGATCTTCGTCGTTGTCGTTGAATCGCCATGAAGTCCTTGAGCTCAACTACACTTTTCCTATCCTAGTTCGAGACTTAGTTAATAGGATAGAAATCAAGACTTATAGTTTTGATCACTAACATTGACAAACATGCTTGATATAGCAACGCATGCGAGGTTGACCGAGTTATGATCTAACACTCTCCCCCTTTGTCAATTTTAGTGAAAAACTATTAATACATAAGGAATACAAAAAAGATAAACTTTAGTGGCTCCTATTCCATAGTCTAATCTTCAACGTTCCTTGAAATCTTCGTCCTTCCAAGTACTCCAATGATCCCAAAGGTTGTAAGTTTAACATCACCCTTGAAGATCCATAGCATAAATAATGAAATAAATTGAGATTCTCGATCATTATTAAACAATGTCATGGTACTATTATGAATATCAAAGTCCAATTGCATCACGACTTTAACAAAAATACTATGGTGATATGTATCACTCCCCCTTAGTCGATACTCTATCTCGATCATGGAAACCACTCCCACTTACAAAATGATCTGAAAACCATATGCATTATGTAGTGTGAACTACAATATTTCTCCCCCTTTTTGTCAATAAAATTGGCAAAGGTAAAGAGCGGGTTCATAATAAAATTTCCACGAGAGACATTTCATAACCAAAAGAGAAGACACGCATCATCTTAAATTTAGATGCAATCTTATAGTCGAAGCTAACAACATTCATCAAGGAGTTTTAAGATACAAGATAACCCCTATAAAATTCCACAACCGCACTCCCCGCACGATATTACCATTAAGCACAAGTTCAAAAGAACTCTCCCCCATTTGATGTCATTCCCAAGAGAACAACATGAGCGACCTTAATTTCAAAAGAAAATAAGGATTTATTTGGACACCAAAAATGAAAAGAACGATCTTTTATATCCAAATCTCAACCAAGTTAACCAAAAGTAATCCCATGATTAACTCAATTGGAATACACAATTAAATCAAAACCACAAAAGTGATCACTTTAATTAAAAGTTCTCAACATAAGTAAACTCACAGAGCAACGAGCTACGACTAAGTTAATCATACGGAGATAACCAACTTAACCGTTCATATACTCAACATAAGGAGAACCTTACAGAATATATGCTTGACTACTATAACCACAAGAGCTCATGATTACAATAGTCGTTCAAATACTCAACACAAAAAGTTGTGGAATATTTGAAAACTCAAGTAGATTAATTACAAGAGACCTGTAATTAATTTAATCGAAATACAAGCAATCAATCTAATCACCGAAGTAATCAATTTAATTATTTTGGGCTCAACACAAGAGAACTTATGGAACCCCAATTAAGCTATCAAAGAAATGACAACCTTAACCGTATATGTACTTAACATAAGTAAGAAGAAAAGAAGACTTATGGAGTACAAAACTAAATAACCAAATGAGTTGATTAATTTAGTTTCATATGCTCAACGTTTAGCATGTCATGGAACAACCAACCAAGCCATTAATTGACTTAGTTGTCAGGTGCTCGACATAAGACACATAACGGAACATTCACGGTTTTTCATAAGATAGATCAATAAAGACCAAAACCATTGGATACACAAGGATCAATTCTATATTGCATCACAAAGTGACATAATAGACTTTATCCTTGCAAAAAAAACTATCACATCCTATTTTCCATCAAATACATGATTGCATAGGCTTAACATTTGTATTTGTCAAAATTCGATTCATCCTTGAACCAACTTTACTTTTGACAACAGTATGGGACCTTCAAGTTCACGGACACAAACAATACATATCCCATAAATAATATTGCAATATAACAAACCATTAAAATATTGCAATAACAATCATCCTCACGATATTTTTAGAACTTTAATACCAAAACCTAAAAAATAACATAAGAGAATGAAACAAAAGATAGTTATGTGTAGTCACAATATTGGCTATCAAGATACTAGTTATTCTTCCATCTAATCCAAAGGAAGACTTCCTAGGCTTTAGAAATTTCCCACAACATCTTCAATGGATTCTAACTTGCCTTCGAGAAAGTTATTGATAGTTATATCATTCAACTCCTACAAATCTTTTGAAAGCACTATCAATTTCCTAAGATCTTTTTCCAGTTTTAGAGAAGTGTTAGTTGCTTGAGACAGCATTCGTTCATGGTGAACTATATCTTCTAAGGATGCAGCAATCCGAGATTGTAGATTGTCTCTCTTGTTGATGAAGTCTTTTACTAGATTCCTGAAGTTTTCATCATTACGATAATAAGACAATAACCATTTTGAGGAAGGTTTCTTACCGTTCATTGTAGCCTTCACCCGCTTCAATCTTGAGGAGGAAAACTGAATTCCAGTACATTGACGTACGCAAGCTGCTAGAATTGAATTCCTTCTTGTACTCCATCTAGTGATCGGTCATAAAGTAAATACCTAGAGACGCACCGTTCGTGAATGAGAGAAACCCTGGACAGACAACAACTTGTGTATTTCTAAAGATATATATAAAGTTGCAAACAGAACCTATTTACTAAAAATAAAACTTGAGCTAAAAGAAGCAAATCCCCAATTTCCCAAGTCAAATATGGGGACGCGAACATCTAGGGTTAGAATCCAAAGGGTTGGAAAAGCCTCCCTTGTTTGTCCCAAAGTGACTTTCCAAGATAAGGCATATGTGCAGAGATTCTTCTTCTCTTGTTTCTGGAGACACCTGTCACATAAATTATGTGATACAAATTCATGGGTTGAAAATACGAGTGACACTCCATGCTACAAGGTGTTTCATGATACATTCTTCATCATGTGTGTATCCTTGAGGCATCTGCTTGAGATTATCTCTGAAACTGTCTAAATAATATTTATTATTCTAGGATACACATTTAGAACCAATATTATAGACTTTGGACTTGTATGGTATAATATTCCACACAACTTGACTAGGAAGTTGATCTAACTCATTATTGATAGTTTTTTCCCAAGAGGAACTAACTAGATTTATGTCAATGTTTTCTGGTTCTAAATTAGAAGAATAATAACCAGTCGAAAACAGTTCTTTCGAACTGACTGTTGAGTCTTTTCCACTTTAGAAACGATAGAGGACACGCAAAGTGGAGAGTCGCCTAGCACATGTTGAAAAGGACCACAACGACTGTCACTACACCATTGAAGAAAAGTGGTAGAACACAAAGAAAGAATACCCATATCATCAGTGTTTTTCTGTTTATAATTTACAAACATAGTCGTACGTTCCTTTTGAGTAATAAAAGATTCCAAAGTATCCTTGCAAGGGTTACTTGTAGTCTCCAGACACTTTAAAGGAGACATACAGACCTGATGAGGATGATCAGATGAGCATCCATATAGTCTAGACTCTTGACAAAAATCTGAGTGGTTACTAGTCACACCAGTTTTCTCAACAAACGATCTTTGAACATTATCTGACTGGTGACAAATGTTAAGAAAGGAACAACTGGGATCTCTCAGCATCAATGAGAGATTATTACTAGAAATCAAATCCTTAAGAGTTGGAATTTCTGTAACAAGATCAGAATGGATCAAGATTTGTTCTTCTAATCTCTTTTGAAGATTAACCATTTTATCAGACCTTTTCCTACATTGGTTTTTTAAACCCGGTGGGGCGTCAATTATGACATTATGGTCCATATTGTCAGATCGCTACAAACACAGACTTGTTAGGTCTTTAATGTGTTTGCCTGCTCTGATACCAATTGAAAAGGCGGGTGTCTAACAACACCACCCAATATTTCGAATAACAATCTGTATGGACAAACTCCGAAACACTTTGCTAGAAAATCAACAAGACAGTTAGACTCAATCTAGATAAAAAGTATCTCAAGGAGTTTTTATCTCAATCTCTCTATTTGATTGTTACTCAAGCAAATAGAAATATGTGAATCAAATCAAAGAGAGATAACTTAGACGGTACCAAAGACCAATGTCCAAGGATCAATCAATATCAATCAACAACCAAAGGTTGGATTTTCAATTGATGATCTTAACGAACAACCTGTATTATTTCAATTATATAAACAAATATAATGCAAAAAATAAATAACACAGACACCATAAGTTTTGTTAACGAGGAAACCGCAAATGCAGAAAAATACCGGGACCTCGTCCAGATTAGATACACACTGTATTAAGCCGCTACAGACACTAGCTTACTACCAATTAACTTCGGACTTGACTATAGTTGAACCCCTATCAGTCTCCCTCTGATACAAGGTACAATTACACCTCTACGCCTCTGATCCCATCAGGATACTACGTACTTGATTCCCTTTTCTGATCTCACCCATAACAAAGAGTTGCTACGACCAAAAATCGCATGCTTTGATAATAAACAAATTTGTCTCAAACAGAAAAGTTTATCAAAGGATAAATCTTCCTGCCACATATAAACCCTAGGTTTTGTTCCGTATTTTGATACAAATCAAGGTAACAAGAACCAATTGATAATCCGGACTTATATTCCCGAAGAACAACCTAGATTAATCAATCACCTCTCAATAATCCTTCCTGACTACACAAGAGGATTATCGAGGAATCATGAACAGTGAGACGAAGATGTCCGTGACTTCTTAATCCACACACGTCTGTAAGATAAAGAAGTTATGAACATCTTTGTCTCACTGTTCGTGATTCCTTGATAATCTGCTTGTGTAGTCAGGAAGGATTATTGAGAGGTGATTGATTAATCTAGGATGTTCTTCGGGAATATAATACTGGATTATCAATTGGTTCATGTTACCTTGATTTCATATCAAAAGACGGAACAAAACCTAGGGTTTATCTGTGGGAGACAGATTTATCCTTTGATAGACTTTTCTGTGTGAGACAGATTTGTGTATTATCAAAGCCTACGATTTTGGGTCATAGCAACTCTTTGTTGTGGGTGAGATCAGCAAAGGGAATCAAGTACGTAGCATCCTGCTGGGATCAGAGACGTAGAGGTGCAATTGTACCTTGTATCAGTGGGAGACTGATAGGGTTTCAACTATAGGCCAGTCCGAAGTTAGTTTGCAGTAGGCTAGTGTGTGTAGTGGATTAATACAGTGTATATAATATAGACGAGGTCTCGGGGTTTCTCTGTATTTGCGATTTCCTCGTTAACAAAATTTCTGGTGTCTGTGTTATTTTTTTTCCGCATTATATTTGTTTATATAATTGAAATAATATAGGTTGTGCGTTGAGGTTTAATCAATTAGAGATCCAATATTGTGATTGTTGATTTCATTGATTAACGCTTGGATACTGGTTTTTGATACCGTCCAAGTTATTCCTTGTGTTTGATTATAAAGACTCGCTATTGTTTTAGCTTGAGTATTAATCAAAACAAGTGAGAGATAATAACTCCTTGAGATACTTATTATCTAGATTGTGTCTGACTGTCTAGTTGATTCTCTAGTAAAGTATTTCAGAGTTTGTCCATACAGATTGCTAATCGAAATGTTGGGTGGTGTTGTTAGACCCACGTTTTTTTTCTTTTACAATCAACAACCAAAGGTCGGATTTTCAATTGATGATCTTAACGCACAACCAGTATTATTTCAATTACATAAAAAATATAATGCGGAAAAGAAATAACACAGACACCAGAAGTTTTGTTAACAAGGAAACCGCAAATGCAGAAAAATCTCGGGACCTAATCCAGATTGAATACACAGTGTATTAAGCCGCTACATACACTAGCCTATTACAAGCTAACTTCGGACTGGACTATAGTTGAACCCCAGTCAGTCTCGCACTGATCCAAGGTACAGTTGCACCCCCTACGACTCTGATCCCAGCAGCATACTGCGCACTTGATTCCCTTAGCTGATCCCACCCACAACTAAGAGTTGCTACGACCCAAAATCGCAGGCTTTAACAATAAACAAATTTGTCTCACACATACAAGTCTATCAAATTTGTCTCCCACGGATAAACTCTAAAAGAGTTTGTTATATCTTTTGATAAAATCAAGGTGAACATGAACCAATTAATAATCCGATATTATATTCCCGAAGAACAGCCTAGATTAATCAATCACCTCACAACAATCTTAATCGAATAGCGAAACAAGATGTTACGGAATCACAAAAAATGAGACGAAGTTGTTTGTGATTACTTTTTATATCTTGCATATCGGAGAACTATCACGATCTCAATCCAATCAATATGATTGTATTCGTACGATAGAAGATGCAAGATCGGATCACACAACTACGATAAATGTAGTATCGGTCTGGCTTCATAATCCAAATGAAGTCTTTAAGTCGGTTTGGGTTCATAATCCTAATGAAGTCTTAAATTCTTTAACCTGGATTCATTGGGATTGTGAATCCAGACCGATATTACTTATATCGTAGTTGTGTGATCTGATCTTGCATCTTCTATCGTACGAGTACAATCAGATTGATTGGCTTGAGATCGTGAGAGTTCTTCGATATGCAAGATATAAAAAGTAATCACAAACATATTCGTCTCATCGTTTGTGATTCCAAGACATCTTATTTCTCTACCATACAATTAAGATTGTCGTGAGGGGATTGATTAATCTAGGTTGTTCTTCGGTAATATAAGACCGGATTATCAATTGATTCCTGTTCACCTAGATTATTATCAAAATACGGAACAAAGCCTTTTAGGGTTTATCTTTGGGAGACAAATTTACCCTTTGATAAACTTGTATGTGTGAGACCGATTTGTTTATTTTTTAAAGCCTGCGATTTTAGGTCGGAGAAACTCTTAGTTGTGGGTCAGATCAGCTAAGGGAATCAAGTGCGCAGTATCTTGCTAGGATCAGAGGCATAGGGAGTAAAACTTTACCTTGGATCAGTGGGAGACTCATTGGGGTTCAACTATAGTCCAGTCCGAAGTTAGCTTGTAGTAGGCTAGTGTATGTAGCGGCTTAATACAGTGTGTATTCAATATGGAATAGGTCCCGGGGTTTTTCTGCATTTGTGGTTTCCTCGTTAACAAAATTTCTAGTGTCTGTGTTATTTCATTTTCTGCATTATATTGTTTATCTTTATAAGTGAAATAATACAGGTTGTTCATTAAGATCATCAACTTGTTTAATCCAACTTTTGGTTATTGATTATAGTTGATTGATCCTTGGACATTGGTCTTTGGTACCATCCAAGTTATCTCTCTTTGATAAAGACTCGCATATTTTTATTTGGTTGAGTAAAGATCAAATCGAGAGATTGAGATATAAACTCTTTGATATACGCTTTATAGATTGAGTCTTAACTGATTCTCTTTAAAGTATATTGGAGTTTGTCCATACAGGTTGCTAAGCGTAATATTGGGTGGTGTTGAAGCAAGATCAGAACATGCAACTACAGAGAAAATAATTGAGTATGGCTTCACAATCCCAATAAAGTCTTCAAGTCGTTAACCTACAGGATTTCGTGAAAAAACTAAGGTAAAAGGAGAATCGACTCTGGTCGCATCTACTATCACACAGAAGGTGTGGGGATTAGGTTTCCCAGTTGCTAGAGGTCTCCCTTATATAGTTTTTAAATCAGGATTTGCAATTTAAGTTACCTTGGTAACAAAGCATTCAGTATTCATCGTTAGATAAAAACCTAATTAGATTCAAGCTAATATCTTTCTACCATTAAATCGAACTTTGCTTGTTATACACAAATGAAATGTACCTCCATTTAGGTTTGAGT
The DNA here is from genome assembly GCF_003573695.1 of Papaver somniferum. NCBI lineage: Eukaryota > Viridiplantae > Streptophyta > Magnoliopsida > Ranunculales > Papaveraceae > Papaver > Papaver somniferum. Next base: position 200,015,575 of record NC_039366.1, on the reverse strand, counting down.
AACCATACCTAAACAGGTACACTAGGTTGCCTCAACAGTAGTTAACCGAAGTTAGCTATATGAACACTCTCATATCAACCTTATATATTCATCTTAATCACAACTAGTTCAAATGACTCAAATGAAACTAGTTATAGATTTGTTCAAATGCTATATTCTCATAGAAGTATACAAGAACACAATTTAAGCAAAATCAGTTTGATTCACTCGAATCGAACATTATAGCCAGGATCTTCATAGAATGCATTCCTTATTATATAAATGTATTAGTTCATGAACAAACCGATTTTAGAACTTTAACAACTCAAGTATGCAAACGGGTATGCATACTTAAGTAGCCAGACTGAGTCTGGGTTCGCCATATGTGAACGGGTACGCATACCTCCAAAAACATCATAAATTCCCAGACCCAAACCATACGCTAGTACGCGTACCGGTATATGTACTTAGGTTCCCGGAATTTCACAAACCAATAGGTATGCATACTATAGTTCCGGACATGGATCCCATATATGCAAGAACATATACTATGTTCATAATCAAATAATGGTTAAGTGTTTTAAACTCTATTTCAATCGTTAAAACATTATTAGAGGATGACAATGGTGTTTTCACGAACTATTAGCATCAAAGAAATTTTCAAGTTACTGAAATAATCATTACGAAACATTCCAAGTCTACACCAAATGATTGTATCACACAAACCATGTAAGATATTACTCGGCGATTTTCCCATGATCATCTTTTGACTTTCGTCAAGAATGAACCTGGTTGAAGCGAAAGCTTACCATCACATATTTCGGAAAATATGTAAGTTATTTGAGCACTACTCGGTCGAACTCGCAAATGTTGCTATCTCAAGATTTATTTTATCAATGTTAGCGATCAAAACTATACGTCTTGATTTCTAGTCTACTTATAGATGTATCGGACTATGATAGATTGTGTAGTTGAGCATTAGACTTCACGGCGTTCATCATTGAAGACGAAGAACTACTAAGGAGAGCTTGTGGAGCTTCATCAAAAATAAAGGTATGTGGAGTCTGAAACTTATCTATCACTTGGAAAGTCTATTTCTACTCTATGTCCTATATTGAGACATAAGTTGTATTACAGTATAGTTTTCTATTATACACATTTGAGATTTCGAGTGGAGTTTAACTCTCTTACATATTTCTCACAATACATGCTGGCAAGCTTTCGCTTCGACCAAGTTCGTCTTATATTCTTGACGAAAGTCAAAAGATGATCATGTGAAAATTTCCAAGTAACACCTTACATGGTTTGTGTGATACACTCATTTGATGTAGACTTGGAATGTTTCGTTATGATTATTTCAATAACTTGAAAATTGCTTTGATGCTAATAGTGTGAAAACGGTTATTGTCATCTTATAGGAAAATTTCAATGATCGAAATAAGAGTTTAGAACACTTAACCACTATTGGATTGTGACATGTTGTGTACTCTTGCACGTATGTAATCCATGTCCGAGAACCACAGTATGCATACCAGTATTTAATTGAATTTAAATATCTTACAAGCATGTTTAAAAAGTGCATAGGGTTTGGTGGTCTCATAGTAAAATTAATCAAAATGCCCGAGACAAATTTTATCGCCATCAGACAGATTTATTAAGCTACCACTTTTTGGATTTTTGTGATTTTTTATCTTCTTCATATCATATGCATATTATATTAAGCTACCATCAGTCTAGAAGATGGTTGGATAACACGTTATGCATCAAACTTTTTGCTAGTATCGAAACCAACAAAAAAATTGCATAACTTGTCATGCACCTACAATAATATCTGCATAACATGTTATGCAATCGATAAAATAGATGCATAACGTATTATGTATCAACTTTTTCGTAAGCATTGTAGTCGACAAAATAAAAAAAAAAATTGACGCATAACTTGTTATGTAGTCGACAAAATGATTGCATATTTCGTTATGCATCTTTTTTTGTGATGTTATTTTTTTAGGCATATATCATTTAAGTGTTTGCATAACTAAATTAGTAGACGCATGAACCAAAATATGGTTGCATAACGTTTTTTGCATCTTTTGTGGTGTCTGCATAATGTGTTATGCATCCTTTTTGGTGGCTGCAAAATGGTTATGTATCAATTTTTTGAATATTTTTCCTAAAAGACCAATGACCTCCGTAAAAAACTTAATTTGGTAAAATATTGTTGTTTGTGGTCGTTGTGTAGATTCTTTAAAAGCTTTCTAACGAGATAAAATTTGTTAAATTTCAAGGCACGATTTTTCAGATATGTTATGTTCTAGTTTGCTTGCAAATTATACCCCTGAAAAATTAGGATGCATAAATTTCAAAAAAAGTTGGATGTCACAGAAACTGCAAAATGTTTTGGGCCTGACAATAAGAAAAATAGTATTTTTGGCCTTAGCCTAATTTCTCCATTCGCCAAACATCGACAAAATTTGGGGAGGCTCAGGTGGGTTCTAGCCCACCCCAACTTTCCCAAAACTCGTTTGGACAGGGTTAGTTAGGCTTCAATTTCTAGCTTGAAGGCAGTTTTGGAACGATTTTTTGGGCACCACTCTTTTTTTGAAGGGGACCATCATTTTATTTTTGGTAATTTATTTATGGTAATCCGAGGACCCCTATCCATATATTTATTTTAATAGTGAAACTACCTTCCTGACTATTTTTGTGTAATGATTAGTTAGTGTAATTAGTCATATATTAAGGTTAAATTAATAGATGATTTTATTTCCAAAATAAGTGTAATTATTAAGTGACTAAAGTAGTAGAAGAAGAAGAAAATAGAGAAAAAAATTATTTTGAGATGGGTGAATATGGAGAAAAAACATTTGGGCGCCAAGGTATGCTTGTAACTTAGTTAATGTTTCTGTAAATGGCCTAAATTATTTTCAAAATAAAAATTGTAACAAAAAATTTCAACTAGGTCAACATAGTTCAGTTATATTATATGAAGAACATGTAACCAAACTTTCTGCAAATGCAGTTCGGTTAATAAATCCAAAATACACATGCAACCTAACCAGAGCTTTAATGGAGTTTTTGTTTGTTCTGCTAGGCGATGAAAAATCAAATGTGACCGAACTACTATGTTTGAGTTTCCAGAGATTTGTTCGGTTCAGTCGACTCGACCACGTTGAACGAACTTTAAACAACATAGTTCGCTCTGTTCGCAAAATCTGTACGAACCAATCATTCAGCCGAACCCTTAGTTTTTCCATGCACTTAAAATCTAATGGTTCGGCATGATCACAACGTTTATAAAACATTGTTGAACTCTTCGTTCAGTTAGCAGAAAAAAATGCGACGTAATCGAACTCATTTTATAGGTTTTCAGAGTAAAGTTCGATTAGGAATTTATTTTTGCGATTTACCGGAACTCAACATTTGGCTATACTAAGAAGAGTTCGTTGTCTTTTTTTTTCGCGCCTCAACCGAACTCAGAGGTTCGATTAGGAACAAAAAAATATTCTTATTCTTCATCTTTAAAAGTTCAGTTGTAAAACTAGAGTTTTTTTTCTTCAAAATTATCCTAACCGAACTTACTACTGTAACCTCCATATTCAACCTATTTTGATGACTAGTGCTCAAATTTCAATCAAAACAAATTAGAAATAATGGGTTTGTGGAAAAATACTTATGGAAGGGTTCGTTAATTTGCGAAAGATTGATTAATCGACGATGAATATTCAACGAATCGACGACGATGAAAATTTGGTGATTTGATTAAATTTGAATATGATCATGTTTAGATGATCATAAATTGATGAACAAGAGAATAAGAAATTTGTAGAATAGAGGAAGAAGAAGTTGTAGATTAGTTATAATTTTAATTAGATTAAAGGGTAAACAAGCCATCTCCGCCTTTTAAGACACCCCTTGTAACTGTAGGAAAGGTGGCCTTATCAAATCATGGTCCACAAAAATACAGCGGTGCCCAAAAAATCGTCCCATTTTTGTGCATCATTACATTTTGCCAGGATTGCTAATGAGGGGTGCCAGCATTGGCGAGGGTGTACCAAGACAAGCAAAAATTGTTTTGTCTTATTAATCCTGCCACCACCCCTAGCAGCTTTGCATTTTGCCTCCATGGTGACCAACTCATTAGTTTGTATGTATTGATCGTGCTCTTTTGCAGAATTGTGGGCTTATGGCAATACTTCTTCGTTTGTTTTTACCAAGAATTATAGTTATACTTTATATATATAGGTGATATTCGAACAGTAATGTATTGAAACCATTTCCGTGGAAGACCCTTATCGTAATTTTAATGTTTTTTTGTAAGTCATGATTCTTTAATGTTTTTTATAAGTCATGATTAAAACCCATACACCCTTGCATAATGGTTCCCACTTCCCACGGGATGAGAGAGTACTCGATTTTCTGGATTTTCATACGTGCTCGGCTTCTATTTCAAGCTTGAAAACATTTCGTGATTGCTGCAGATGAACATTCATTTGCAGCAGTAGCCAGTCCCAGTAGTTACAATATTGATTTGACTTGACTCCCTCCCAGTAGAAACCTAGCTAGCTAGTCTCTCTCTCATAGCTAATGTCTTTCATTCATTGACTAGGAAACTTAAATGGCATGACCTCCGAGTTGTCTTAGGATTATAAAAAGAACGTTTTCTTTAAATAACCGGCCAGGAGTACTCTTTGATTATTCACCTCTCAAATCTTACCCTTTCCCAAAAGTCTCTCGTAATCTCATCCCAAATATACACAGCACCACAGAAGAACGTACGAACTTTATTACTGTACCGTGATAGATTTCTCTGATATTCTTAATGGGTGAAAAGGCAGCAGCACAAGCAGCATCAGAGGAAAGAAGTGAACATTACAAGCCCCCAGGGCCACTGGCGGTAGCACCATCCCTCGTGCGATGTTATACAACAGAAGGTAAAGAAAATTTCCGTTTCATTAATATTTTCGAACCAAAAAGAGAAAATTGTAGTGATAATATACCTGAACTCAGTGGTACTTCTTTTTATCAAAAACCTTCAAATCAAGGTTGGCTAATTATTGTTTGTGATGACCGATTTTATGATTACACTTCATTCAGTTGGAATTACGGTGATTGTTTTCTTTGGAACCCCGCAACGAATGAGAGAATTCAGTTACCTACGCTACTAGGGTTTTGTGAAGATTATTACAGATTTACCGACTGTGTGTTGTCATCACCTCCTCGTAGGGCTGATAATGATTCAATGGTTTTATTTTTTCTTGATAACGGATTCCATGTAGAGCATCGGTACACTTTTCTATTTTGTCGCCCCGGAGAAACACAATGGCGAAGCCAGAATTTATCTCCAAATATGCTAGACTTGATAGCAAAGGGCACGCCTAGATCTGTTCTTTGCTTCAAAGGTAAGTTATATTTGATGTGTACGTATGATAATCAAACAGATGAGCATCACCTAGAGATCCAACACGATACTGATTTGACCATATCTATTGAGTCATTCCACGTAAAGGAGGAGGTGCCGTTTCCATTGATAGTTAAAGCATATCCCGAGTCGCATTATGTGGAATCTCATGATGAACTTTTCAGGGTTGACTTCATCCTCAATAGACATACTGATGGAGTGATGTCGATAGAAGTGGTGAGGTTGAATTTCTCGTTAATGGAATGGGAGAAGGTGAACAGTTTTGGAGATCATGTTCTATTTATCGGCAGTACTCACACCACAGGTTGTTGTTCAGCAGCTGAGTGGGGCTTCAAAAGGGGTTGTTTGTATTACTTGATGTGGACTGATCTAAGTCTGATCCACAAATTCGAAATTGAAAGTAGTGGTGATACTATTTGCACTTCGCAGTCGGGAGAATTTTACTACACAGACTGGGTTACAATGCCTGGTAATCTGCATGGAAGAGTGGCATATATATTAGGCGGCAAAGATGAACTCAAAATTGAAAAAACTACTAGTATGGTTGTTAATGATGAGAATCAAGGTGGAAATTGCAACTCTGGAGAGGTCGAAGGTTTAAGCCATTGGAATGATCTCAACGAAGACATTGTGGGGTTGATAGCAGATCTTCTTCACGGATCAGACTATAAGCATTTCCGTTCAGTGTGTAAACTGAACAGAGATATCATACCAAAAGTGCAAAAGACATCATATTTATCCCCATGGCTGGTGTTCTCGAGAGACCAAACTGACACTATCTTCAATGTCGTAAACCCGATGTATAATGATGAAACCTACTCCATCAACCTCTCGGATCTACCAGACTATACAATCCGTTTTCAGAAGGATGGTTGGCTACTAATGACAAGAGAGCGCAACGTACTTTTCTATAATCCCCTAACACGACAGAAGGTGAAACTTCCTGACATGGATCGGGATAACTATTATTCAGTCGTTTCTTTTTCTTCTTTGCCGTATTCTTCGGATTGCATGGTTTTCGCTATGGATGGCCGGAGAGATTGGAACTTCTACATCGATTTCATTACAAGGGGAGAAGAACATTGGAGTTCTCATATCTTTCGTGACCCTGGTATTACTCCCCTATCATTTCTTGACACCGCATTTTTTCGCGATGGGGCATTTTTTTGCGTCGATAGTCATCACGGATATGTGGGAGTCTTTTCTGCAAAGGATAAAACTTGGAATGTTCTACAAAGACCTCATGGAACATATTTTGATGGTGTAAGTCCAGGTTTCTTAGTAGAGTGTGGTGGAGATATTTTAATGGTGAAATTAGCATATCGCTCGCAGATGATTATAATTTTTAGATTGAATTTCTCTGAGATGAAATGGGAAAGAGTTGAGAGTATGGGAGAGCATGTGTTATTCATTAGCCACACCTCATGCATATCGGCAGTTGCCCCGAATAGCTACATGAAAAATAAAATTTATTTTCCTAGATTATATATCAACGCAGAGAATGTATTCTACTCAGTTGAAATACGTCATTATCATTCTCTCTGGGGCAAGCATTCTGCAAATGATTTATCTCATACACAAGGATGGTTTAAGAATTGCACTTGGATTGAACCTAATATGTTGATGTCCACTACGGAGGAGCTCGACTGGCTCAAGACACCTTTCTAAAGTAAGTGATAATTTTTTCTCTTTAATTTAACTAAAATTTGAGTATTTGTATCTGAATTTTGTTTTCATATGACTCTAAAGCTAAATTTATTGTTGTGGATCATTTTATTTTACTACTTTGTAACTTTAAGTCTTGTTTCTACTTATTACATTTACTTTTCAAAGAATTCTCAATCTGATAGAAGAGAAATTGCAAAAGCTAGTCTAAATATGTCCATGTTGTTTACTAGTACAATACGGTAAGAAGGCCTACCGAAGAGCTTGACGAAACAGACACTATTACACGATTATATAGATTCATATTTGTAAAGGAAAAAAATATGTAAAAGAGATTTTTAGACAAATTTTATCATAGTTCTAATTTGTAAAACAAAATTGTATTAAGTTTATAATGTAAAACAAATTCGCCCAAAATTCCATCAAACAACATCTACACTAAGAAATGAGCTAATTTGACTGCCAAACCCCTTGCTTTTGATTCTAAGTGATATTTGTTCCAGTTTATCTAATGAATCTTATAGATGTTCTTTTGGATATTGCTTTTTGATATTGGTATACAGGAATAAGCTAGCTAATTGATTACTTAGTTTAGAGGAAATATCTTTGCCATATGACTGTTAGTGTTCCCTAAGCACTCTAGTTTTGATTACGAAAATGGGTCATTTGTCCAAATATTTTGAAAGCATGATTCAAATGGACGAATAAGAATTAGTATGAGTGAAATGGACACCATAAAGATAGCAAGAATGAAACTGGATTCATCCTGGTTTAAACTTAAAAAATAACAAGGATGAAACTGGATGCATCCTGATTTAAATTAAAACTAAGAAAAATATTTAAAAATTGGTAGGATAAACTGTTTACATCCTGGCTATTGTTACATTTTCGTTCATTTGAACAATATCAAATTTTACATGTCTTTTTCACCTATGAATTTTTGATTTTGGTCTTTTTAACCAATTTTGTGTTTTTTAAATTACTGGCATTTGGTTGCTTAAACTTGTTTATATGGTTCATGATAATTTGGCATTGAAGTTATCTATTACATACACTTCTAAGAACCCAAAGAGTGTCTCCTTGCAACTTTTAAGACACCGCAAATCTGAAAATTCGTCGACTTGTTACAGAAATGTAGTTTGAAAATATGACAAATTCAATAAAAATAATGCAACGATACTTAGTAATAAAATCAACTACTCCATAACTCACCAAAAGAATTTCTTCGTAGATGTATCCCTAAAATCATGGAACTTATGTGAGACACCATAAACATTATGGACTGATTATTATTGTGCGCCAGGAGACTTATAAGTGAAGTTTACACCACACAACAAAACTCACCTTTATCTTTGTTTCATTATTTGTACAAAAACCATAAAATAGTTTAAAATTTACCTTCAATTGACCCACAACAGACGATGCAGGAATCCAATCCTAGACCTGGAGATACTTTCTTTTATAAAACCTGGTTATTGAGATTCGGTCGATTTGATTCCGTTAGATGCGAATGGTCTATGGGATAATGGTTTGCCACTGCCGAAGTGTTAGTTATCAAGAGCAGCGGGTGTGCATCGAGTGTAACAAGTATTTTTAATTTTATTACTCTTTTTAAATCTTAAAATGATTTTGAAAATGGTTTGGAAGTGTACTTGATAAAATTGTGTGATAAAATAAAACATAAAAGGTTATAATGATGGGATTAATCTTCCATATCGATGAAATATGGGTGGAATTAATAAATGTATATTACTAATAAAAAAATGTTACACCATTAATATAAAAGATAAATTTTTAAATATCGTAACACTAAGAAATTTACATCAAGCCTAAGCTAGTTATTATGTGACCTATAAAATATTTGATTTAAATATAAACATTACATAGGGTTGTTCCAGTTTTTTTTTGAGCGTTTCACAGTGTTAGCCGAAAAACCAAGTTTTCGCCTTACATCAAAATCATGCGACGCGAGGATAAAAAATGCATCAGGACCGGGTGAGGCTAAGTTGTGCGCCATGTCAGGCAAAACCGAGCTTCACCAAATCGAAATTCCTAAGGGTTGGGGCGAGCCGAACCGTGTGACTCCAAAAAAAACGCATCGAGATGGGGCGAGTGAAGCCCATACATACCAATAACTCTTTACTTGTGAAACCATTCTAATAGAGGGAATCTTTCTAGTCTCAAATCTGAAAATTTCGAAAAAATTTAGATTAATAAAAGGAACAAAAAGGGCCAATTCAATTGGGACTTTTAATCGTTCTCAACTAGTCCTAAAAGATGGACTAATCCAATTGGAAAATCCCCATGATACTTAGGTAATAATTTTGAAACAACCGTCAAGAGATTATATGATAGAACTAGGATAAAATAATATAAATATTTACATATAATGCTTGACTAATAACCAAAATATAGCCATTCACAACATAAAGGAGATCATTAGTGAAATACTAACTGATTATTTTCAAAGTCTCTATAAATCGAGTCTATCGGTGAGGATGTTCCAGTTTGTGTAACACGCAATGAAAATGATTCCATCTTATTTATTCCAATTAAAGATGAATTTTTTTTTTTTGCCCTTAGGAAAATAACCAAATAAATCACCTGATCTAGATGATTTCCAGTGACTTTTTTTTCCAGGAGACCTGGTCTAATCCTCTAGAAGAAAATTTAAAAACAAAACAAATGAACTTAGAAATAATAAAACTCATATATTTTTGATCCCAAGGTTAAACAACCGAAAGACCCAAAATGGCCTTTGTAACACAATATATAAAGTCATTGCTAAAATTATAACAAGCATAATTAAACTTTTTTTTAAACAAAATCATATCTCCGTTTCAGTAGGAAAATGCTTGCTTGACCGACCAAAAATTCCGACTTTAATAGATGGATGGACCCCACTTTACTCCATTCACCATCCCAGTGTTATGATCGCGGCATGAGATGTCTATTCCCTTCTCTGGATGAAAATCGGGGGAAATTTCGGTGAGTATACCACTTCCAAATTTTCAATATGTACTTCTTTCCTCCGAATTAATATTAATATAATTTATAACTTCAAAAGGAAAAAAGCTAAACATGAGGACTAGATGCCAAATAAATATGTCAAGGACCTTCAACTGAATGAATTGGAAACTCCTACTTAAAGCATTAAAAACTTTTGGACTCAACTCTTACCGATACCGGTTACGTAAGAAAATCTAGTCTATTTTTAAAGAACTAAATATAATGGTTATACAAGAAGATGTCTACTTTATTAACTTTAGTATGCCTGATCTGCAGAATAAAATAGTGTTAGATTAATCTTTAGAAAATGTCGAATTTTTATTTTTTCTCCTTTTCGAGGTTAATCAAGTTTTCATCAACTTTGTACCACATGCATGTTACTCGAGATGAACATATCTAAAGGCAAGCGAATAATTCGGTTGGAAATCTTATTATTAATTATTAGTATTTTAAGAGTGTATTTTCGGCATTGGAATCTGACTCGACTGCTGACTTGATTCGAGTCAGATGTTAGACTGTTTGTTTTTAGTTTTGAGTTAGGTATGACTCGCGGTCTGATTCATATATAACCGATGATTCGGACCCATTTGAATCAGAGAATAAAATATCCCTTACTCATGCGACAGATTCACTAACTCATGTATTTTACCTAGCTAAATTGGGGGTCATGGGTTTTAATTGGGGGACATGAAGTACGGGACAAAAAAGGTCACCCAAACCTAATTTGAGTCATCCCTTAAAAAATATTTTCTAAATGGCAAAAATGCCCTTATGTGATTAGTATTAAGAATTAATTAGTTTGATTAGTGTGGTAAGTGTATTTAGATTAAAATCTGATTTTAAGATTTGGGAAAATGTGGTTTATGTGTTGAGAAGAAGAGGAGGAGTTTTGAGAGGAACAACTAGGGTTTTTAGAAATGAGTGATTCAAGTGGAGGGAATGAGGTTGGTGAAGCTTCAAACAACAACCATGATTGTGTTGATGAGTTTATTGTCTCAACTAATAGTATGTAATGGATGTTTGATGAAGAAATGTTGATAAATGAATCCATGGATAATGGTGCAAATGAAGATTGGATTTCTCAAAATGAAGGAACCGATCCTCCAAATGCAGAACCCGGAGCTCAAAGCAATCAGGTAAACTTCATATACTCTTCAAATCGTATGAATGGTGCTCCAAGTGGTCGATTCATGGTTACCATGAAAGTACACATAGTGATCAGAGTCGTTATAGTCGGGTGTTGAATAAACTAACGACTCTTGAAAGTCGTCGGTGCTTTGACTCTACCATTGACGACTTTAGCTTTCAACTTTTACAGGTTATGAAAAATCGTTAATGTGGTCAGCTAAAATTTGACGACTCTCTTTCAGCTAGGTCACAAAGAGTCGTTATCTTGTTTTTTTTTCAACCTAACGACTCTAGAGCCCAAACTTACTGTAAAGTAGCAGACGTAGGGTCGTCATCTATATAGTCATATTAATTGTCTTCCCTAACCAGCCATTATGAATTTTAGTTAGAGTCGTTAGGTACGGTAGTTATATATACTAACGACACTTGGGATGGAATATCATAATTTTTTATTTCATAGAATCATTTCATTGAGTCGTAAAAGACATACATCTTGCATAGCATTCCATTGAAGGAAATGAAATACAATAAATAATAACGGTGCACTTAAACACTTAACCATATATGGTGTAGTTATACATGGTGCCTTCCAAGATAAAGTAGCAATCTTCGAACTCAAACTTTTTCCCACGAAGCTCCTTATAATAGGTATACCCCTTCCCCAACTGAAAACGCAAACATACTTAGTTAGTATCGATCAAATCTTTGTATAAGTTTTACCTCTTGTTTAAATACTTACTCTTATAGCACTATGCATATCCAGAGAGGCTTCCCTTACGGCAGTAATTTCTCTTTTCAAGCAATGACACTCGAACTTTATCTTCTTGAAGCGTTCCTTGACTTGTTTCAAAGACCTTGAGTTGCAATTTCCGTCTAACGCCACAAAAACGATGAATACACGGTTCCACCAAGCATCTGATTTTTCATCAATATCTTTTCCTAGATCTTCAAAGTGGTTTTTGACTGTTTTTTCAAGCTCTCACCACGGCACAATCCTCTTAATAAGTATAGGTAGTAGTCATGGTGTTTCTATTATTTTTTCTCTTGGATGGTAATTAAATGACAAGGAGAAGAGAAGGTTGACGATTAGGGATTTGATATGGAAGAGTTGAGATATGGGCTTCTATATATATATATAGAATGGTACATTTCTATCAACGCATCAGCTTGTTCCTTATCTTGAGATCCGGTGAAGAGGTATCGGGTTTCTGTTGGACTACCTTTGCTCCATTTTGGATCGAGTTCCACATCTTCATTATCTTTGATCAGTGATGGGAAACGATCATAAAACCACACCTATAATAACCGAATGATGAAAATTTTAAAATGATGAAAAATTTAAAATAATGGAATAAACGTTAAAAAAAATAATTTTCAAGATTTTAAAACGTACAAAGATAAGACAACTTTCATCAATCCAAATACCTGGATTAGAGCCAAATTCCCATTAATTTGAGAAGTTCATTCGCGAGAGGCCTGAGAAAGCTGACCATTCAGATGTGCAACTATGGCAGTCCCTCAAGAGTACTTGTTCACATCTTCCAAGGGATCCAAAAGTTGAAGAAGGTTGGCGCTAACCCGATTAAGTTTGATGTCTGGAAATATAACAGACACAAAGACATACAACAAATATGTCGTCGCTGCATAACGACATTCCATATCATCGATACCATCTTTATCTTCCTTTTTTTGTGTCCCAGAAAACATCTCCCTAATCTTAACAAGTTTGTACTCTTTCTTCAAATAATTGGATCCCGACACAAAAATCTCATCAGTGGTGGCTTTATCCCGTCCAAACAAGTTCTTGGTCCACCCATAGATTTCATCCCAACTAGGCCTTTTATTGAACTTCTCACTGGTTGATTTTCCTTCGACCTGCAGCCCTAATATCTGTTCTGCATCATCAGGGGTCAATGTCATCTCGCTAACAGGAAGTTGGAATATGTCGACTTCAGCGTAATACCTCTCATAGATACTAGATACTGCAACCTTGTCATACGCAATCACATAGTTCACAACTGCATTGTACAAACCAGAGTTTTCAACATGCTTTCTAACTCCTGCACATTCACCTTCTAGCGGCCACAAATTCATTTTTTTAAAAGAAGATTGGTGCCTGAAAAGACGTACAGCATTCTTATGATCCTACAAAACATAAACGAATAAATATTAAAAAAAATAGAAAGTTAACTACAACTAATCAAATAGCAAGAAAATATGGGATTCTTACGATAGTCTCATAGATGGTATGATCCCACGATCCAGGATATCCAAATGGAACTTTACCGTCATCTTTAGGTTCTCCTCTACATTTACCACTTCGAAGAGGAGACAACATCATATGAGTCTCGGGAATGTGTCTCGCGCTGGGTGCAATATCTGTTCCATCCTTCTTAACCCTCTTTACCGGCTTCGGCTTTGCATTCTTTTCCTCAGCTTCTACATCTTTTTTACCATCGTCTTCTTCATCCTCCTTATCACCAGCAACATCCTCTCCATCCTTATCACCAGCATCATTACTTTCATCCTTATCACCAGCATCATCCCCTTCATCCTCTTCTCCCTCCTCATCACCATCATTATTCCCTTTATACCCTTCCTCTTCCTCATCACCACCATTACCATCTTCTTGTATATATTTTTATTGTATCTATTCTTCTTGTATCTCTTGTTCTTGGATCTCTTCTTATTGGATCTCTTCTTCTTCCTCTTCTTCACCACTAGTGTTAGCGGAAACAATAGGAGAGTCTGATTCTAAGGAATCGGACAACTCATTACCTTTGTCTCTTGGTTCGGTTCTAGAAAATGATACCTCACTCGGCCTTCTTCCGCGTAATGGACCGGCAAGTAGGTATCTATCGTGGCCGGGAGTTCTGGAAGGATAAGTTACTGTTATTTCAACCTTATCTTTGGTTTTCTTGGCACTACAATCCAAACACGGAAAAAAAAAACTAATAAGACATAAACTTTATGGAATCAGTTAAAGGTCGTCAATGGGATGGTCTAAAAAACTAACGACTCTTCATGAATGGGTAACGACTCAAGTCTTTACACGGCAACGACTCTTTAAAAAAATTTGGACATAGAAGGTGAGTTTGGTTCAAAAAGGGTCGTTATTGTTTAAAAATGGGTCGTCAAAATAGCAATGACGATCTTATAATATGGATGACTGACTCTAGGGAATATAGATAAATGACGACTCTTTGGGACCTAAGATGACGACTCTATCATTTTTTTTCAATAGATGGTTGTTCGAGTTCAACCCATAGTCGTCAAGCAATAAGTAAGGGTCGTCGGACATAAGTCGTCATCTTCAACCTAATATGGTAACGACTCTATTCTAGGGAACAGAATATTGAAGTAGCAGATCTACAGTCGTCATCTTCAACCTAACAGGTTAACAATTTTTCATAAAAAAACATGCAAACTAACAGTCGTTAGGGTATTATTTGTCGATACTAACGACTTTCACTCTCTAACTTCTAACTTTCAGTTACCAATCTCGATTACACAATCAAAACACAACCAAAACATCGAATAGGAGATGGGTTTAAGTTCAGATACCTTATAATTGGAGCCGTTTTCTTTTTGGGTTTCGATTTTGTAGCTTCATGAGTTCTTCTCACATACACCTTTGCGTTTACCGTATCTACAAGATTAGGGATTTGAAGTGCTTTGCGAGCGGTCTTTTTTTTAGCCATGTTTGTAGATGAAGTTAATCGTCGATCAAAGTTTTATCATCAACGATGATGAATCGGTTGAAGAAATTGTTTTCCCTCGGTGGAGTCGTTAATGGTGGTGGTGGAAAAGAGAAAGGAGGGAGAGGAAGATGAAGATGAAGAAAAACTGATTTTCTCTTTTGTTTAGATTAGGGTATATAGATTGGGGACCTTAATTAGGGTGGTTAATTAGTAAAACTGTTTTTTAATTAGTAAAGGGTAAAATAGTATATTCGTCACAAGATTTATACACCCATCAAAAATTTGGGGGGGAAACAAAATTTCATGGCCCCCAATTAGAACTCATGTCCCCCAATCAAACGAGGATACTTTTTAGTCAAATGAATCAGATTTTACTCAAAAAAATAAACATATTGAGTCAGATCCAAATGAATCAACTGAAATCAGTCAGATCCAGACAAGTCAATTTCAGACGACTCATATGAGTCGGGACAAAACAAACACACATGAAATCTCTCTCATATTGAAGAACTCACTTGGAAGGCTTTCGTGTTATTTTTATGCCTTTTTTTTCTTCGCGTGGATTTCTTTCTTCTGGAACCTAGGAAGAATAGGTCAACGAAAAACTATTATGTCGACGGAATGTGAATTTGGGGTATGAACTTAGTGAACTGGTAGGTATATGGAGTGCATTTTGCAAAAACATACATAACTAAATATCACAAATTCGAGAATGTATTTTGATTCTTAGCAGAGCTACTCTTCGGATTACTAATCTTTAGCTCTTAAAGTAGTTAAGTTCTTCCTAAAGAAAGATGAGGATATGAAATATTGTAAGTAGGCCTGCACAAGAAACCGACCGGGCCGACAAACCCGACCGGGACCTACAGAACCGGCCAAAAATCGTGTTGAACCGTTCATCCAACGGCCGGTGACAGTTATAAGAATCGAAACCGTTGATCTAACGGCTCGATGCACGGTTTCAAGTCCAAAACCGGCCGAGCCGAGCTGAAATAAACCGGCAAAATTCTGGCCATTGATCTCAATATTACTTTTAATCATAACCGTCCATTTACATATATATATATGATATTAAGTTTAACCTAACCTTAGAAAATTAAATCACATTCTCTCTCAAATTTTCTTCACTTCAGCGCCTCTTCTTCTCTCAGGCTCTCACATATACCACCAACTCCAACTTCCATCACCACGACCTGCTCTCCATCATCTTTTTCTTCTCAATCGTTTAATTTTGGAAGAAAAATATACTAATAAAGTAATCATCTCCATGGATTGATTCATTTAATGTTAACAGTGAAGCTTAAAGTTGAATTTTATGCTTACAACCTATTTTGCTTTTGATGTATGGATTAATCAATTGTTTAATTTTTGTTATTTTTTGAGTTTCTAAACCCTAGTCTTTAATTTTGGTTGTTTCATGGTTTGGGGTTCTATGTTCTTTGTGAATCAGTGGATGAGTTGATTTGAATATCAGTTATATTCTTCATGAATTATACTGTAAATTTGTGTACCCAAAATTTCGAAATGGTTGTATAATTGAAATCTACAGCCTTTGTATGGATGAAAGCGTGTTGAACATGATAGAAAGTTAGAAAAGAATTTGCAGTTTCAAGAACTAATTCCGACAACACAAATCTGCCAGAAAATCGGCCTAAATACCGTCACCGACCAAGCCGACTCAGATCGATTAAAAATTGTACCAAAGAAAGGTCGACTGTTCCACGGTTTCAGTATGGAAAACCGTCCTATAGTCGGCTCGCTGACCAGTATTGGCCAAAAACCGTGCCGACCGGCCGAAGTGCGGGCCTAACCGTAAGCATAAACATTTCGTGCACCTTAAATACTACCCACTCTACCAAAAGTTATCTTGTATATGCCCCACCAAATCCAACCATTTATATACACGTGTAAAGTGCTGGTCAAAATCTTTCAATAGAGTCGCACCCACCCCCCAAAGATGGGTTCTCAAGAGTCGAGACTCAATCCCCACTTCCCCAGTAAAATAGACACTGACCCTCGGCTCAAAGTGATAAAATCCTAAGCAGTCTTTGCTCCACCTGCCCAAACTTCTCTCCGGAGTTCAGAGATCAGGGATTCATACATCTCAACACCTCCATTCTTGCAGGTACTATCTCTCGCTAACACTTTCCAATGCGCTTTATCTTTGTTTTGCTCTTTTTTTTCTTTGTTGAAAACACACACAACTATGAACTGATCAAATTAGTTTTATCTTCTTTTTGATTTTATCATTGATTGAAATCAGCGAAAATCATGGGCTCTTTTAATTTTTCATGTTTTCTCAATGAATTGTAAGATTGGCTCGATTTGCTTGTTTGTTTGAGTGATTGTCAACAATGAGTAGTACAATACTAATACTGTTAACATTGAGTACTTGTTCTTTGAATACTAAAAACACTGTGTATTTTACTTTTAGGTGCTTGAACAAGTGACTTACTTACAATCCATCCTCATTAGCCATGTGATGCACCCAGTTAGATCTTACCAGGATGGAATTGACTTCTTTGGATGTTGCAATGGCCTGTTTTTTTTTTGTTTTTTTTTAAGGCATGTTAGTAAGTATTAATCGCTTGTTCTTATCTTATGGAATCCAACAACACGAGTGTAAGAAGATACCATTTCCAACATTTTCAGAAGCGGAAAAATGCTTGAGTTACGCAGAGTATGGAATTGGGAATTTTGAAGGTAGTTATGAGGTTATGGTGTATCCGTTGAAAAATAACAAATGGAAAGGAGTTGAGGAAATCTATATCGATACTCTTGTTCACCGAAATGTACCTGATAGGGCTCGGATGCCTGTTAACGGAGCTCTGCACTGGATAGCAGATGTGGAAAGCCTGTTAAGTTAACCAGATGCCACAGCCTTAATTACCTGAGTGATGAAAATGCTGGAATGAGTTTGTGTGTTTTAGGAGGATCTCTGTGCTTGCTTGGCTTTGATCCTGAGGTTGGTGCAGATGTGAGGGAGATGAAGCAAGATGAGATGTAAAATCATGGAACAAGCTATTCACAGTTGAAGTATTTAACGCCCTTGCTTAAGTATAATGCTACCAGTTGGGGTGAAAAATGGTGTGACTGCACAATTGAAAGGGTCAAAACGAAAAGAAAAAAACTGTCTTCCTAGCAACAGCATCCTGAGGATCAGGTGTTGAATAAAAGATTTTAGCTGATAATTGGAAGCCATCTCGTATGTGCTTAAATTTTTATGGAAATTCACAATTGCTTATGCGGTGTCTGACTTTGTAGCTGGAACCCCGTGGAAATTATCTTATGTTTTGCCTGTGCCATTCGGCAACATTGTGAAATCTCCGATATCTGAACTGAATCCAGCACTTCTGACAGAACCTAGCTATTGCCTGAAATTCAAACCAATTCTGAAATTCAAACTTCTGCTTATGTCTGGGGCACAGAACCTAGCTATTGCCTGTTCAAACCAAGACATAACATTCCCAGCCCTAAGACTCTAACATGCTCTGTACTATCAATCAAACTCGACATCTGTAGAAGAAATTCCTTACAAAAACGCACTCAAAAAGCAGCTGATAATTTAGGGGAGAAAAAAAATGAACAAACAAAATAGAGTAAATGGAAGAAATGATCATTGACATTACTTAAGAATTGCACTAGACCCAAAATAATGAAAATGTAACTCAAACACTGTCAGGAATTTGGCTAAAAGAAATCAAGTCATTTCTCAGAACTTGCTTGACAAAATGTGAACTATCCTTACATCCAAAACAAGAACTAATTGAGCTCAATTCAAAACAAGAATTCCTCAAAACTGATGCAATTACTAATAATGAGAAACAATAAAATCGCCTAATGAAGATCCAAGGAGCACCGCCAAAGAATGTTGAGCCAAAAGAACCATTAATCTGTATCAGCATCATAGAAATCATCTTCTTGGGACTTGCTTGACAAAATGTGAACTATTCTTGCATCAAAACTAGAACTTATTGAGTTGATTTCATAACAAGAAATCCTCAAAAGTGAGTATTAATACAAGGAGTTGCGTGGACATATTTATAGCCTTCAGTGGACCATAGCTCTTTGGAAATTGTTGCTTTAAAGTCATAACAAGATAGGACGCGAGCTAGCCAATCCCATAGGAGTATTCTACTGTCTGTTGAGGATAATAGTCGGCATTCGGATTCTAGATTTACCTTCCTACTGAAGATTTTGTTCCAAATAAAAGAGCTGGGGGAAGTTGCTTCCAAACTAGTACTAAACACCCATATATCCATCATATATTCACTTTGCTCTGTGTATGGTATACACAAACAGAGATCCCCTTCGAGTGTACTGCAAATATAGGAAGTGGAGTGGAGAGGCTGAACTGGTGACTGCAGGGAACCAAATGTTTCATCTGCTAAACTAAAAGCTATAATCTCAATGCCAGACCCTGTATCGATCAACCAATGCAGACTTCCATTCGCAGCAATGCCTGGCTTCAAAAATGCATATGGAATCTTTGGTTTGTCTCTCTACTTTCTGCCCTCACCTAGAGAGTTTACTTGAAAGCGTCGCTCACCAAAGTCGATTTCACAAATTCTGACTAGCTTGTACTTCTTGGTGGAAATACAGTATCCGAAACCAATACACTTGAAGGACGCACTCGTCTCGTTAAACACAGCAACGCTTTCGGTGGTAAATGGGTTGTAAACGCATGTAACATCTGAGAACCAATACGTTTGAGTTCTATAACATATCAATCCATTGCAGGAGCCAACAAACTCGAAGAAATTCTTTCCAGTAGATAGACTGGGTAA
Organism: Papaver somniferum; assembly: GCF_003573695.1. NCBI lineage: Eukaryota > Viridiplantae > Streptophyta > Magnoliopsida > Ranunculales > Papaveraceae > Papaver > Papaver somniferum. The sequence goes on along the minus strand of NC_039366.1, from coordinate 199,995,887 downwards.
CTGCATGGCCAGTTTGTTCCACTTTTGGGGACAATCCGTAGATACACTATGCAGTACTATATCAGAATTTGCTTCTTTATAATAAAATTCTATGGCATGGCCACTATATTTTGGAGTAATGGCAAACAAAATACCTATGTTTGGATTATCTGTTGCTTTTGCTTCACCTTCAGCTGGAATCGCTTCCTGTTGATTAATTCCAGCATAGCACTGAACTATAAGATTGCAACCAAATTCTACTTGTTCTGTCAATTCTTTGATTTCTTCTTCCAATTCTTTCTTCTTATCAATACTATTCTTCAACGCCTGTAATTTTGCATCAAGATTGGCACTCAATTCTTTAAAGTCAGAAGAAGAAATACGTTGAATCAGAGGATTTTCATCACCACCCAATTCATAACATTGTTGCAGAGCTTCTATATCTTTTTCCAAATCCTTGACTTCATCTTTGCAATCCCTTAACAATTTTAACTGTGGTTCAAGATGAGCTCTCAGCAGTGGGTTTGAATCATGATCATGTTGACGAGAAGAACTACTCCCCTTTTCAGTAATACTAACACGTTCTTGTTTTCTACTGCTGCTACTGCTATCATCTTCTTTCTTATCTGCTGGTTCTTCTTCATCAGCTTCTCGAGAAAATAACTCAGCTACTGTTGTAATACGCGCTTCTTGATTTTCACCTTCTTTATCATCTTCTTTCTTATCTGCTGGATCTTCTTGATCATGGGGTTGAGAAAACAACTCAGCTAATGTTGTCCTACTACTTGTTCCTTGTTCATCACTTTCAGATTTTCCACCACCACCATCAACAACATTTTTTCCTCTCCTATCTTCCATTATCACAGTTTCTTGAAACTCTATCGAAGCTGCTTCTTTGGTTTAGTTTTGGACGATTTTCTTTGAGGATTCTGGTTAATTTCAAAGTAGATTTTTGAAACTAACTTACTGGGTATTGATGAGTTTTCTTGGTTGAAGGTTTCTCTGAATTTCTCTGATTTAGAGAGAGTGATTTGATAAATTGATATACTACTAGTCTCATGTTTTTATAGGGAGGGAATTTGTGGAAGGGGAAGACGGTTTACTTGCAGGAGCACTTCTGTCACGTGAGATTTGAATGTCAAAAGGCACTTGGGTTTAAGATATGGGGCACGCCTTGCCTCGCCTCGCCTCAGGCTTTTGTCTTTGTTATGGCTCTTTTCATCCCTTTTTTTCCACATAACTGGAGTCCTAATGATACCACTAGCACCGCTTATAGCCTCATATGCTACATTATGATTGCATATCAAAATAATACAGAAATATGCAACTACTGTTACTGTACCTGCACATACCTTGGCTTATTGCTCAGATTGTAATAGAAGCAAAGAGGTAGTATTTGACCACTCTGCAGGAGACACGGTATGCACTCCAGATGCGGGCATGCGTCAGATGCTCACTCCATCGATGAGACATCTGAAATGGAGGACCTTTGCGAATAATACTGGTGATGATGACCCGTTCGTGTTGGTGGTCCATCAAACCCTCTCCTCACTGATGATGCTTGATACTGCCATAAACACCATTAGTCACATTCTGCCAAAAAACCAAAAGGTATGAAACACATTATGCTTGCAAACCAAATATCTCGTCAAATGAATGATTCAAATAAAAGGTCTAGTAAACCCAAAAAACCAAAAGGTATGGTAATAGTATTGGATTACCTATAATGCTGTAAATCGGATTGAGATGTGAAAATCAGCACATCCACTCCAGGAATGAGCTTTTGTCCAGCACATTACATTCGCACGAGCTTTACATGAGCAATGAGAAGCGAGGAGAGGGTTTGCACTGCCAAGAGATTGCAGCAACATCAAGCAGAAATGGGCAGGTCGTGGTGTAATAATGTACAAGCAATGAAGACGGTTTCAAAGGACAATCAAATCCTCCAACATTCAGGGCTTCAATCCAATTGGAAATGGGGAGTTAATTCAATCGAAATTGGGGGATTCACGAAAAGGATGAAATAAGACAGCAATACTGAGGATCAATCAAATCCTCCAACATTCCAAAATAAAAAGACAGATCCTAGATCCATAATCTTCAATACATTTACTAAGAAACTAGAGATTATCAAGCTCGTTCACCTCTAATTCTTCTGGCAAGTTGAATGTCTTTAGGATAATCGTAACCCTTTTAGCATGAACCGCACAGAGATTAGTATCTTCAAAAACGCTTCAGCAGCTGCTTGTTAGAGCTGCAACCTTAAATCAGTTTTGAAATCTTGAGCGATCTCACGAACTAACCTTAAATCGGTACTCTTTTGGTATTTCCTGATTTCACGAAGAGCAACAGTTCCTGGCCTGAATCTGTGTGGTTTCTTCACTCCTCCGGTCGCTGATGCTGATTTACGAGCAGTTTGCTTAGTACGAGCCATTTTCTAGAAATGAAGTTGCAGAGATCTGATAAATTGAGGTTTCTGAGAGAATTGTAGAATTGATTTGTGAGGAATTGGGTTCGGGAATGGGGGATTTATAGAGGAAGAGATTGTTTTTGGGGGAGATTGTGGTTTTAGTTCTTTGCTGTTTTTCTATTGGGTGTCGTACAGATAAGAGGGATTGAGTTTTATTGTAATCGACGGCTGATACCGGTCTATAAGATTCCGAATCTGGTTGAAATTTTTTGGCGGAGTTCAAAATTTCAAATTCAAAGTTGAAAACTTCAGAATGAAATTTTTTGAACAGAATTTGGCGGTGGCGGGATATTTTAACCAAAATTTTGAATTTAGTTGTTGGGGTGCTCAGAAACAGTAAAAACTTCGGCAGTAACATTCACATTTTGCAGTAAAAATGGGAATGAGACGGTGTTTGCCAAGAATTGTTTCTTAATGGATTTATACACAGTATGACCAGTTTCCCTTTTGACTAGAAAACTGATCAAAAATTGATCTGTCCCCAAACCATGTTTTGAAAACATACAAGGCTCTCTTCCAGTTGAGCGTAAGAACTAGTTTGGTCTTTGGTGCTGTAGTTCACAGTGGCCAAGTCAAAAAGTAAAAAAAAAATGCGTTTGCATTTCATAGCCGCTGTCGTCAAAGAAGTTGCAAAGTGGACTACCCTGTCATTGGAATATCATATTCATAGTAGAGGAAATAGAAGAACAAATGCAAATTGTAAATATGGAAAATTTGGAAATTGGAACTCTAAACATTTTACAACTGACACAGCTAGTATTATCAGATTCATAAAACAAACTTAAGATTACAGAATCAAATTACAACGTTAGGGTGAGAAAAAATAACTACAAAATGAACTTATGGTCAAGAAGTAGGCAGAAAACAAATGATTAACATTCACAAATAGAGATGCAGCAAATTTCGAGTAAAATATAATACCCATAAAAAAGAAAGACATTATAAAGGAATATTAAGAACACACCATGTTGAGTTTATACACTATGCAGCGTGGAAAAAAATGTAATTGCAGGTTACATCCATACATTGTAAGGACAAAGGATGTTCGCTCCGTGAGACAATGTGCATCAGGTCAGTTGAAGTGGTCATCATTAAGGAAACCCTGAATGAAGCCAATTCCTAGTCATGGAGTTGCTCTCTTGATTACCACGGCCTTCTATAAACATATGAGCATTGGGAACATGGGTAAGGACAGGTAAAGAGCACACTGGAAAATCTTGCGCCACAAGACCCCTATCCTGTGGTCTGTGCACTGTTCTGTACTTCTGTTGATCAACCGGTAAAAGGGTAGGACTGAAAACCAGATATTTTCTATTTCAAGGATTAAGAGTAAGCAAGCAGTTTGAAAGGATGACAGATCCATAAATGAATGGATACATGGATCACAAAATTGATAACAATTAACAATCACTTTGATATGGATGCCCACTGCAATTCTGAAGGACATTAACTAAACTGGAAGCAGGAACAGCAACTAACTATACAATATTAGACACATGATCCTTAAAAAGCAATTCATTCGATGCAAATGAGCAACTTACAGCTAATTAAGGTTCAAACATGAAAACTAAAATTCTTATTGTTTGTTTGTTGATAATACTAGTCTTATAATACTACTAACTTATCAAGGCTCAAACCTGACCATTCTGAAGCAGACAGCGAGTGATCTCAGTTCCTTAATATCACCCTACCATTTGATTCTGCATGAAAAAGGGGGGGAAATGAAATTAAAATCTTAAAATGAATTTCCAAAGTTCCAAATCATCAAAGAGTTTCTCTTAAAAATCCAAGATTCAGAACTACAGGGACATCTTGCTTAGCCCACTAAAGTATCCACATAAGCATGCCATATCAGTGAAAATGTATAACAATAAAAAAGAGTACAGCAGATCAGATAATTGACAACCCTCAAACCATTCTGGAATCCAGCCTACCAAATTAACCAGTACTCATCTAAGCTGTAAACTCAGCTCAACAACAAATGAAGTTCCTAATCATCAGGAGCTGGGTGAAGTTCATAGATAGACCCTACTACAGTTAGCCATGCCAAATTGAAGTAATCTGTTAGTGGCATTTTCTTCCCTGAAATCAAACCAGGAGGGAGCGGAGAGCAAGGTCCAGGATTAAAGGAGACGGCTGAATATACACATCTTAACACCGCATTCAAAAAGAATTTATACAACCTGCTAACTGATATGACTGGACTTCTTCACATAAAAGGCCACTATGTTATTACGAGTTCCAGACAAGCAGTGATGCAAGAATTAAACGAAAAAATCACCACAGAAACAAATTACTTGGTCATCAAAGTTCTATAATGCTTCTATGTTGATTCTGTAACTTAAATTGCTCCACCTAGTAACCCATTTCTAATATGTAATCGGGTGGTTCTCGCACCACCAAGTGGCTGGGTGTGGTGCTATCATTTGAGATCAGGAAGGCCTCTTTTTACTGCTACAGGATGGATCACATCTTTTGATGTATCATTACACGAGCTCTCACACATCATATAATTTCAGTTGCTATATCGAAAAATAAAATCCTAAATTTCCTAATTGAGTAGAATCAGTAAATGTCACTACTATTACCTTATCAAGGAGGATCACATCTGAACATTCTGGAAGAGCGAGCGAGCCATATGAAGACGAGTATTTGCTTCTTCGTTCATTGCATCCAGTGCTCTCAGTTCCTTAATCTCATCCTGCCATTTCTCAATCTGTTCCTTATGAATTCTGTATGGAAAATGAAATTGAGATTAGAAAAAATTGAAAGCTCAAAATTGAAAATCACAAAAGAGTTTCCTCTTGAATTTTCAATTATCTCACCCAATAATACGTTCTTCAAATTCATTACTAAAATCTTTAAAGAGTGTTTTTCCTGCCTCAAGCATCTCCGAAACCTAGAGAGAAAAATTTGAAGGTAAAATACATAAAAACATCTGAGTAACAACGAATTAGGACGATCAACACATACGAGGTTGAGGATCACCATTACCTGTTGAGTGAATCGCTCAATCTTTTCAAGAACTCCATTAATAAGGCTTTCCATCTCTTCAGATCCTGCTGCAACTGTTTCAACTTCTTCCATTACTAAACCGTTTTCATTTTCCTCCTCCTCTTCTACCATCTAAACAGTAAACCAAAAAAAAAAACAAATTCTAGACTTCGTGAAAAAACGGAGAAGAGAAAGGTGATAATTCGGTCGAGAAGAAGAAAGAAATCAGTACTGTTTGTTTGATTCGTTTCCTTGAAGTTTCAATCCCGTCCATCTGATCAGGTTGTAATTGTCCGGGTTTGGGAGAAGCTTCTTCTTTTTCTGAGATCTAGAAAATAAATCGCGGGATAATTTGAAATTATTTGAAAACTGAAAATTGAGAAATGAAATTTCAGGATATCCTTTCACACTATTTATACACGACAGTTATGAGTAGAGCGAAGGAGTTCTAAATTTTGTGGGAACCCCTTATAAAATGATTAAGGAAGATGGTGGGCGGTGTTTACAAGGTCATGACGGAGACATTGAGTGTGGTTTGCAGCTTTTGGGTGTGTGGGTCCCACCAGGAATAGAGAAATAAAAGAAGTCATATGACGAAAAGAAAATCTCATTTCCATTAACTCAGAAAATCAGGTGGAGATCATCTGCCACATCTCGGACTGCTTTGCAGTGATTGTTAGACTTCAGATTAGAAGACTCTTGTGAGATTGCCAATGCAAGTGCATCCACTGACGAAGATGAAACCTGATTTGAGTCGCAATTTAGAGGCAGCATATTGATAGTAACCCTAGTTTTCTCAAAAACTCCATAAGAGGGCTTCCCAGCTTTCTACGTCGAATTGATTTGATAGTGTCTCCAGAGTCTGCACCGTATAGAACAGAATCCATGGGTGAACTGAAACGAAGAACACCGGAGGGTCAGCACAAATAAAGCAGAAAAAGTATAGAAGCATGGAATGGAAAGAGACTGCAAAGAATACATTGACGGCTTATATAAAACCTGGTCTATAGTTAACCTACAAGGGACATCCTTGTGAGCATTCGACCAACTAAATAATGAGCAGTTCGAGATATGATTGCCGTATTCCAGTTTCAAAATCGAGTTCCACTTTCTTGATTCCCTAAAATATTGTTACCAGCGACTCACCCTTAATCAGAAGAACGCCTATCGCCAATGGAAAGGGCTGCAACATAGGGAAAATCTACCCTTCCAGAATAAAAACTTCAGGAGCAACATAGGTTGGACCACACCAGACAATCTCTGAGTAAAAACTCTGCATTCTGATATATACAAGAATCAGCGTAAAAACTTGATTCTTAAGACAAGCCATCATAGCGTGTATCTGAGAGTGCCGTGTAGCAAGCAACAGATCCCTGCTTAACCAGCAAGGAAGATTACAAAACTTGATTTAATCATTCCAAAGACATTAACCTAAGTGGGACTCCTTTGTTGACAACTAGTATAGCCTAAAAGAGAAGACCATTTTAACTATTACATGTGAAAACAAGCTTTTTGACAGCAAATCAAACAACGAAGAAGAACATGATAAAACTGAATCCTAATTTTTATAATAGACCAGGCATGGCACCAACAGAAAAGCTAACCAAACAACGAAAAATGAAGATTTCTCAATCCTGTAAATTAGTAACATGACCATCCTTCCTGCTTTCTATTTAGTTCCAGTAAGACATGCAGAAAAAGGAATACTACAACAGAAACTACTTTTGTGGATCTAGCAACCATAGAGACAGTTAGCTAGAAATAGATGTGAACCTTAAAGATGGTGCCAAAAAACTACTTTTGTGAACCTTAAAGAAATAGATGTGAACCTTAAAGAAACTACTTTTGTGAACCTTAAAGAAACTACTTTTGTGAACCTTAACACCAAAAAACTAAAAGAAATCTAAACAACCAAACGTGATTCTTGAGAAACTGAAAACCACTTACAAGCATATCTCCATTGCGAACGCCATGCCACGATTCAATCCATCCACAGACAGAGCTGAAACATAGCATCATGCTTACAGAACTTTCCATTTTTAGAATAAATATTGAACAAAAACAAAGGAGGGGGAGGGGGGTTCTGAAGATTACCTGACTGTTCTCTGGATAAGGAATGCATATTGCTCATTTGCAAGAAACAAATTCCATGAGAAACAATGGCCTCAAAACACAAACAAGCACTACTATTAGTGGAAGTGGTTAAAACAGACAATCCCACCCGAGTTTGCTATTCTTAATATGCAAACAAAATGATCTTTAAAACTGAACTTTTAGTATATAAACACACATAGTAGCTAAACATACATCATAGCAAAAGACGCACAGAAAAGAATAGACAAGACAAGCGACCCAATGCTTATAAAGTGAAACAACAAAATGTCAAATGACGTTCACTCGCCTCAAAGTGTTGGAGTTAAGCAACTAAACAAAGATTCATTACAACAGCAAAATTGTGACTAATTTTTCTTAAAATTTCTCTCATACATTCGGCACACAACCCACGTTTTGTCGGTTTTGCTGGTGGATGGCTTCTGAGTGCTGAAGAACTCTTTAAGCAGCCAGTTGGATCTTTTATCTTCACCTTTCAGCAAGAAATACAGATTTACTCTTTCACCAATAACGACATCGGACTTATGGGCGCACACTGGTTTTTTATTATCGATCTTCCAAAGCCCAATATCTTTCACACTTCTATCTACATAAGATTTACTTTTGCGTTCAAAGAAGAGGTAAGCATCTCTCTTGCCTGAATGCTCCAGGAAATATAGAGGATGGTGTTGATAGAGATCTTCAACGACTGGTATGATTTAAAAGTTGAAGGATGCTCTAACATTTTGTTCAGGTAGCTTGTTATGAGCTGATCCTCCCTAGGGCGATTCCTGAGGCAACAATGGTAGAGGCACTGGATACTCATCTACAAAGAAACATAAACAACAATAAAAATAAAGAACTGGATGAATTGAACCAAAGCGCCCTGGTAACAAATTGAAATTTATGAGTACCGAAATACGGCACTGCATCAGCAAGGGTGTATCCAGATATTTATCTCACTATCTGCTTCTGCTGGGATTGTAAGGGTGAACCCTCTGGCCAGTCAAAGGTAAAGATAGATCAAGAGAACTGCCCAATCGATAGGCTGGACAACCTATCGCTTCAGAAAATGTCTGGCCTACAGAAGGAAAGAAAGAAAGAAATGAAGAATAGATCAGACTATTGAAATGGTAGAACTGAGACATAATAATGGACTGAATTGAAACATAATGAAAAAAGTTTCTAATAGATCAGACTTTTGAAATGGTAGAACTGAAACATAATAATGGACAGAATTGAAACATAGTGAAAAAAGTTTCTAGAATTTATGTACCTAAATGGGACACTGAGTCAGGAAGGGTGAACCCGAAGATCTTTCTGCTGCTACTGGGATTGGAGGGGTGAACCCTCTGGTCAGTCGGGGATAAAGACAGTCTCTGGTCTACAGAAACACAGTAACAAAAATTATTCCCTCCGTTCTTTTTTAATAGGCCGGTTTCTATAAATAAAAGTTTCAAAAAAATAGGTCAGTTTCCTAATTGGGAAAGTCAAATGTTATTTTAATTTTTTGGGACCACTTTTCTCTTAACTTCTTTTGATGACAAATGTCATCTGGACCACTTCACTTTACTTCTTTTGCTAACAAGTGTCATGGGGACCATTTCACTTCACTTCTTTTATTGACAAGTGTCATGAGGACCACTTTCAATGATTAGTTCTCTTAATTTCCTTAAATTTCGCTAAAAACAAAACTGGCCTATTAAAAAAGAACGGAGGGAGTAATAATTAATAGTGAAAGATAAAAATGGTGTGTAGTTCTGTTGTTGGTACAAAAATCTTCTTACTGAAGATAAAGCTTCTCATTGTAGAAGCTAAAAATAAATCTGGTCTTACAGATATAAACTTCTAAACTTAAGGTATTCTAGTTTAAGTTTTTGGCCTACCTGAATGGCTCTTAGATTATAAATGCAGCTCTGCCTCACCAAAAACGTTAGCAAACGTTCGCTTCTGACTGCTGCTTTCTTGCTCTCCCTTTTCCATTTTGCTATTACTGGATAACGCAGTATTATCAATACCGCTCAGCCCCAAACTCTATAAACCACCCACTTTAGAAGCAACATAGGCTGGACAACCTGAGACACCGAGCAATCTCAGGCCTGTAAAAAGTCAGAAATTTTGTTATGCCCAATCCAAATCTGGGTATCCGCTGAAAAACATGATTGCTCAACACGGTTGGAAGGACACAACTGAATCTTATAGATGGTGCGAGACCCGGTACTATAGCAGGTGTTAAGTGTGGGTTATGACTTCCTAATCTGTGGGAGACACCAGTTTCTCATGAGATATCAATTACAGAATGCGCCGTTAATCTATACGGGTAGTTACTTGGGACTAGCATCCACCAGTATAAAAAAACTCTCTGACCGGTTAATACCTAACAATAACAACAAATTATTAAAAATAAACTCTCTCTACCTGCATGCGGAGACTTACAAGCCTCGGAATCAGGATATCTATCAGGAAAGGATCTTCTTTTACTGGTGCCGCTACAATCTACCATTTAAACAAAAAAAAAACAATTACTAGAATAACAAAACCAGAAAAGAAATACGATAAGCAGTATATATAAATAGATTAGGTTTGGAAGGCTTCGACGAACCCAAATGAAGTTCTGAATGAGGTTCAGTAGGCTGAAAAGGCATCGATAACGACAGAGACAGATCAACTTGTTCCTTTTCTTCTCCCTCCTTGTCTTCAAATTCCAATATATTTACCATTTTGTACTCTTGAATCTTGATACTGCAATACATAGAGCAACAAGGCCAAACTAACTGAATACGTTCACATCCAACCCAGAATAGCTAATGTTCCTTTGGTAGAATTTCACATTTAAATTCTTATTTCAAATATTGCATAACATACATTGTCCTAAAACCTAAAACTGCACATACTGGGCACAACCAGAGATAATAAGGTTTTAAGTTATCCATCTTTCTTGGTACTAAACATTTGACGTGGTAGCAAAATAACAATGATTAAAAAAAACAGTGTCAATAAGGAAAACTATAGAATGTTCTTTCAATCTTATCCTAGTTGTTAACTTTACAACCATGAACCATTAACTTCCCTCATCTGTTCTCATATCAACAATCTAGTAGCATACATAAATAATAACCAGAAGAAGCAGAGAAATGTCCGTTAAGGGAAGTCTCCACTTTCTGTTCTTTTTATTGACTTTGGGGGTCAACTATTTTGACCCCCCAAACTACAAATCCTTGAACTTAAAACTTTGAAACCCTAGTTTAGAAATTTTAATATATTGGAGAACAGTGAGAGAAATTTATACCTTGTCAAGCTCCCATCATCCTTCTTTTTCTTCTTCTTCAACAGCTGTTCAACTTCCATCGTCTGTTTCTCCCATGATATCATCATCACTATTCAGTTTCTTCTACTTATCCTTCTCTTACTCCTCCTTAGTGGATCGATCCGTAAGACCTAAAGACTAGTCTGAATCTACAATTTCTCCGCCAGTCGGACTGGATAGAGTAGACTAAAGAGTTACCGAGAGAGAAATAGAAAATGAAAAGTGAAAATAAAGATGGCAACCCATAACTAATGAAGGTGCACGGGCCGCAGTAGTGGTGGGCCTAAATGTAAGGTAGGGGGGCCTTTGAAAAGATAAAAATTAGTTTCGCAACATAATGCTTAAATAAGTTTAAGCTAAAAAAAAATAAAAAAAAAACTTTTTCGACCGGTAAAGATTTTGGGGCTCGCAAATTTCAAACTCAGGTAGGGTTGTATAAGACCCACCCACGATATTCAAACTCGTCTGTACCCGTATAAACCCGTATATTTTTATTCCATATCCGTTCGTTGTGGGAGCGGGGTTGGTTGTGAAAAAATAAAACCCGTTGTCTGTGGGTGCGAGGTTGGTTTTATCTTATACCTGTTAGAGCATAGCTCGGTCGAAATCGCATGCATTGCTATATCAAGCATGTGTTGTCAATGTTAGTGATCAAAACTATAAAGTCTTGATATCTAGCCTATTAGCAAGTCTCGGACTAGGATAGGAAAAGTGTAGGTGAGCTCAAGGACTTCACGGCGATTCAACAATAACGACGAAGATCTACACCAAAGAATCGTAGAACTTCATCAACAAAAAGGTAACTGAAGACTTGAACTTATCTGTCACTCAAAAGTCTATCTATTCTATCTCCTACATCTTATGAGACAACAGTCGTATGCTTTACAGACTAGATCAAACACGCTAATATTTCGAGTTGAGTATTCAATGCTTATCTGTTTCTCGAAATACTTGTGTTGGTAAAGCTTTTCGCTTTGACCAAGTTTATCTTCATCTTTCAATCGCGTAGTTGAGAATTGCTCCGACTTGAAGACAATCTGTGAATAACGGTTGGAATAGCGTTCTAAGACAATCTGTTAAAGCCTATAAGATCTATGTCTACAAGGATGTTAATATTAAAGACAAAATATAATCTCCTTAAGTGTGAGATCATAGAAAAGGACATTTAATTAAATATTTTAGCCAAATAAAATATGGATCTCACTGTCAAAGTAGAAACTCTTGGTCTCAAGATCAAGAGATTCATCTTATGACTCTGACTAATTATGTTGTTATAATTTCTTCTAATGAGGAAACTAAAAGTTCTTGCTTGACTTTTACAGATTGTGATAACAAAATGTGTTTAGTCACATCTTAAACAAATCATGATGATGGTAGTCTTCCTAACTACATCAAGTCAGAAGAAAATGAGAAACCATCTTCTACATCTACTGATGATCAAATAAAATCTTTTGCAAAGGAAACTTTGAACCGATTCCGTGAAAGTGATCTTAAGGAATACAACTTTCAGTCTCTTGATAGAAAACTTATACTTCTTCAAAATACGATGATAAAAGTATTGAAAGAGGTTTCTTGTCTTAAAAAACTGAAAGATCATTCCTCAGTAGAAAGACAGATTATATCACAAACCGATAAAGTCAACTCAAAAGAATCAGGAAAGAGAGTTGATAATCACTTCTGGAAAAAGATTCATCATCACTCATGTTGAAACAGCCTTTGTTTACATGAAGAACGATTCCATAAGAAAGGGAGAAAAAAATTCTCCGCCAAAGGAAACAATCAGGGAAGATTTCCAGTAATTGTTTCAAATGATCATACCGACGTGCATAATAAAGAAATCCTTAGAATGAGGTAATCTTCTGAAAATCTCATTGAGAGAATTAAGAGAGATATATCCTTATCTGAAAATTCTCACATCAATACAATTTCTCCTCATGGTCATATCTTTAGATCAAGGAAAGATTATCTTTTGGGGAGAAAATAATTTGGGCAGAAAATTTCAAAGAGAAACATGAACTATGTTTTTTATACTCATTGTAAGCAAGAAAAGGCTTAATCCGATACAACCTAGTTGTATGGAGATTTTGCACTCTCATCCTATTTCGTGTTCATAATTTTTTGGGATGAGAAAGCACATAAAACGAGAGCACAACATTTCTTTTGTGTTTTGATTAGAAAAATCAATGATAATTTCTAGATAGATACGAATCCATTTTTTTTCTAAAAATTGTTCATGTTTATCATAATCTTCTAAAAATAGGTTTTATTTAAAATTTTCGAATTTTAATAAATCTTCCAGCATGAGAAGTGGGGACGTAGGAAACAAATATATTCATTATATATTTTCGAAAATTCCTTGTATTTTCGGTCCGAAAAGTTGTCTCTTCTTAAGAGAAACTTTTTCTTGCTTGTATTGTGAAACCCTGATTAATTCTTATTTAAATACTTGAGAATGCCTCCAATAACACGCAACCTTACAAAGGAAAATAAGGAGGAAGATCAAAAGGTTAAGGATTTCTAATGAATCAATACAGAAAGGAAGAAGAAGATCATATCGAAAATCATGTTTGATTACGATTCTGATAGTTCTGCTGGATCTCAAGATGAGTCATGTATGTTGGATTACAACCTTCAAGATATAACAAAAACCAAGTGGATATCTTATCTTAATATGATTGACTATATCCAAGGTTTTGAAGAACTAAGAACCAGTCTCATAATGACGGTTCAACATCGAGATTGGCTCAAGGAAACAAAAGTTGATCTTGTAGGCATGAAGGTTCAAGTTGAAAAACTTGAAAAACATGAAGTGTTTGCATACAAGTCTCTCGATACATGCTTCAAGAGTTTGAACAGTGAAGAAACCTCATTGAACAATAAGAGCACCACTAGGGATTAAGTTATATGTTGTAAATACTTAATCCAAGAAAAATAGACAACAATTTTTGATTTATTCTGATTATTGTATTAAGTCTATTTTTGAATAAAACTATCATTATTTATGAACAAAATTATTATTTTATATTTTTTCTTGTAATAGTTTCTGATTACATAGCTTGTGCTTGAATGTCTATAATTTGCTATGTGTTTTCGGTTTATGAGCCATTTTTGGCTAGATTCTTAAAGTTCTATTTTAATTAACAGTTAGTCTTTATTAACAACGGTAGATTCAAAGGATAAACCAGTGGATCGTGGATCTCGAGGTAGGCGTGGATTGTCATAAAAAAAGGTGGGAATCGATGGAGAACTCTCTTGTATTCATTATTATTTTACAAATCTATCTTTTTAAAATCCATGCATTGTTTTCGAAAGTTCTGTCGATTCTTTTAATCTTTCCATCGCTTGGAAATGAACTAAAATGCTTTGTATGTGATTATGAATGTTGTCGGAAATAAGAATTTCCATCTATGTATATAGGACACGCTCCTTCACATTTTCTATATATCTATTTTTATGTACTATGGCTAGCGATATACACCACAATATTACTTATTTGGTGTGGAATTGACATCAATATTATTATTCAAAAGAAGGAGTTTGTCCATATACATAATTTTTTATTTGAGCGTTTAGTATGAGATAGCGCCAAACTTTATTTATCCAGTATTCTATGGCTATGACGATACACCGCAACATTATTTATGTCTAGGGCGATACAACGCAATATCATTCTTATTTTATATCCAGTATTCTATGACTAGGGCGATATACCTCAATATTATTCATGGATAGGGAGATATAGCACAATATTATTCTTTAATATTGTGTGGGAAACATATGTCTCATACATGGACGTTACTGTTCTTTTAGATTACTTTGGAAGAGTTTATAAAATATGTTTTATTGTTATCCGTGTTTTATCAGTTTTCAAATCATGCCAATTATTACTTGAAAGTTAGTTGTTATTTCTACCGGGCACCTCTTTTAGGGATGATGTGCTCACTCAATTCCCACTTTCACTTTCAGAGACAGATCAAGATGTGCACGTGGTGATAAAAGCTTTGAGGAGTTATTTAATTAGTTAGTTAACTCCCGCTATATTTGTTTTGTGTTGATATTCAATTTGTAAACCAAATCACTATTTTATACGTATCATCTAAATGGAGTTCTTGGATGTATATTTCAGAGTGGGTTTAAATTCGGGTTAATCTTTGTGTAGAGATTCTTTCTTATTAATTGATAGTTGTTTTAGATCCTTATTGCCTCATTATTTAGTTAATCTATAGAATTAGAAAACTGCTATCTTTGGGGTTCTACAGTAAACCTCCGTAAATCTGGTATCTACTTCAGTCCAAGAATTTATCTGAAACGTGGGAAAATCATTGCGAGAATTCTAAAAGTTAATGAAAAAATGATAGATATTTGGCGACTCCTCTCTCTTCTTCGATAAAAATAAAAAATAAAAGTTTGAACCTCTGCTACAAAAATACTATGCCACTCTTCAAGGCTGGAAATCGAAATTGCTCTCTCAAGCTTGCAAAACAATCCTAATAAAATTCATTCTTCAAGGTTATCCTACTTACCAAATTCAAGTGCTAGCTCTTCCTAAAAAACGCTAGATCAAATGGACAAAATCCAAAGAGATTTTTGGTGGAGTAAAGATAAGCCTAAAAGTAGAGGAGGATATATAAGGGCTTGGGCCAGTATCTGCAAGCCTATTTCCAAAGTAGGTATTGGAATCAAGAATCCACACCAGTTTAACATAGCTCTCCTTACTAAACTAGCTAGGCGTCTCATCTTTGAGGAAGATCAACTTCGGGCTCAACTTTTCAAATCCAAATATTTCCCAAACTCTCATCCGTTCGAATTCTCTAGATCTTCCAAATTATCTTAGACTTGGACAAGCATAAAAGAAGGTTTCAATCTCACTAAAGGTAATTTTATCTGGAAAGTTAAAAATGGAGCTTCCACAAAAAATTGGGAACACAAATGGGTTCCTAACACATATATCATTCAGAAGCCCATTAATATTCAAGATCTGGTTCCACAGAGGGTAAATGAGTTGATCATTTTCTAAAATACATGGGATCAAGAAAAACTTGATACTTATTTTGATCCAGAAATAAAAGCGAAAATCCTAACAAAAAGACAAGAACAAGACAAAGTCAGATAGCAACGTCCTCATCCTTTAGAAACCTTCTCGACAAAAAATATTTATAGGTTTCTCGTACACCATGATCAAGAGAGCAATACATTAATCTCCTTTCCCTGGATTTTTTTTTTGGAAAATCCAAGTAATCCCACGGATCAAATTATTCGCATGGAAATTAGCCCAAAAAACTCTTCCAACTAATTCAAGACTCGAAGCGCATAACACAAACATAAACACAGAGTGTCCAGTGTGTAATTCCCAAGAGAAATAATCAGAAAAACACCTTTTTCGCTTTTGTCCCTTCACACGAGCTATTTGGTTTGGTCTCTCTATAAGCGGCGAACACTAGAATTACTTCTGATTCCATTGAACATTGGATAAAAAATTGGATCACAGACCAAGATCTGATTCAACTATCATATAAAATAACTATTATATCCTGGTTAATTTGGAAGCACAGATGTTCTGTAGTTTTTGAGAAAATAAAATCGAACCCGATTCACCCCATGGAGCAAATAAAGAAATTTATGAACCAGAATACACAGGAAAAAATCCAAAAATCAATGAAGATAGAAAGAAGAATCCCCCCCCCCAAACCCAAAGAGAAATGGTCCGACCTATCTTGATATTGGATAATATTTATTGATGCGATTTTCAAAAAGGAAGATTCAACCATGGGATACGATTTTTTACTTTATTCTATGGACAACGAAACATTAATATATATCGAAGCTGGTTCAGAGTGGGCTTCCTCAGCCTTTCATGTAGAATCAAAATCCCTGCTTAAGGCGTCTGCTTGGTCAAGTAAAAATACATTATCCACTGTCTCAATAATTACAAACTGCAAAACTCTGGCGGAGACGACCAATAAGTCTTGCAAAGATTCTCCTTGGAGCGCGGAAAACAACATACAAGAAGTAAACTCAATTTTGGAAAAACTTCCGCAAGCCCGGGTAAAGTATATAAACAAGAAATATAACTCTGTGGCGAACCACATTGCAAAAAAAGCTCGAATAAAACATCTTCAGCACAGGTTATCCTAGGTTTCAAAATCTAGTGTTAATTCCAATGTTTTTGATAAAAACGATCTTATAAACATTTTATATTATATCTTTTGATTAATATAAATGATTTTTACATTACAAAAAGATGTAAATTATTTGTAGTTCCTAGACACAACATCCGCATGTGAGAATACATTCAAAATATGAAGTTAAAATATCGTGTCATTTCTAGTTTTGTTTCAAAAGATTTCAACGATTTTTATTTCAAAATTTTAACTTGTAAACACCTCCAAAATTGTCACCCAAATTTCTGGATCCGTATGAAGTTTTAAAACTATCAACCGTTGATAACAGCAAAACTCAAATGTCACAATTTCCACATCCTGCTTCCAAAAAAATAAACTAGGAATTACCTATAGGTCCTATTATAGTGTTCATACTTAGTGGCAGGTCCACGCAGTAAAGCCCAGTAATCGGAGGTCCATAATAAAAAGAAAACAGAAAAATGGACCCAACTTTTTAAGCCCTGGTCCTGCACACATGTGGAACAAATGGGGACGTATTTTTAAATACCGAAAACACCCTCAAGTATATAAAAGCAGTAACCAAATCCATTTCTTCTTCATTTTCTCGATCTATTCTTCTTCTTCTTCTTCTTCTTCTCATTTGTGGTTCGGTAAAGAGCTCCGTCTATGAAGATCTTATGAGGTGTTGATCAATTCGTGAACTCAAACTAAGATTAATCGGTAGGTTCACTTCCTTACTGTTGGTATAGTTTAGGTTTTCATTTTTCCTTTCTTATTCAAAAGCTTATTTTAATTTAGGTTTTTTTCTTCTCGGATTAGAAAAATTTTCATGTTTATAGCAAAATCTAATGTTTAGGTATTAGATCTGATGTTGATAGTAAACTGGAAGAGTTTACTTTCGTCGATTTGGTATGATCTCTGAGTGTGTTTGTGTTGCACCGCGTTTTTTAATTGATTTTTGGGTTCGATCCATGATTATGTATATGTAATACTGAAATATCTTCTTTGATTCGGTTATATTCAGAGTTTTGTCATTGTTTTTGGGTTCGATCCATGAGTACGTATGTGTAATACTGAAATATTTGCTTTGATTCGGTTATATTCAGAGTTTTGTCATTGTTTTTGGATTCGATCCATGTGTGTATTTGTGTTGCACCGCGTTTTTTAATTGATTTTTGGGTTCGATCCATGAGTACATATATGTAATACTGAAATATCTGCTTTGATTCGGTTATATTCAGAGTTTTGTCATTGTTTTTGGGTTCGATCCATGAGTACGTATGTGTAATATTGAAATATGTGCTTTGATTCGGTTATATTCAGAGTTTTATCATTGTTTTTGGGTTCGATCCATGAGTACGAAGATTTTTAGAACATCTTGATCGATTCAAGAACCCAAATCAATTATAGCGTTTGGTAAGTTGATTTTCCTTATTAATCTTCTTCTCGTAATGTTTATTCGAAGGTTTAGACCTTATTAGAGGAATAGTTATCGTTCTATCTTTTCCTTTCAGACATTCATCTCTGCCGTAACCTAGACAATGGTGCCCGTAAACCTACCTGCTGTCAAATTTTTCTGTGGCCGTGTTTCAGATGGAAAAATCTTAATCAAAAACTTGTTTTCTGGTTTCCTCAGATCGTTAGGTAGAGATGATGTTAATGATCCAACTATAATGATCCCAATTCAAAACATGATTCAAAATGCTGTGTTCAGTGCAGGTAGAGATTGTGTGAATGATCAAACTATAATGGGTCCGATTGAGAATAGAGCTCAAAAGGTTTTGTTCAAGGCTGTATTAGAAGCTATTTCAGGGTTTAGTTTAGCTGTAGGAATAAGTTATTTGGTGTATAAACAAGTTATGAAGAAATTCAGTCCGTCTCCACCAAAAAAGTTAAACACTCAAAGGTATTTGAAGAAGTCGAAGCTGAAATTAAAGGATGGAGAATTCACTGAAGTAGAGGTGATTGAGAGAGAAATCGAAATTGATGAAGACGGATTTGTGGATGGAAGTTCTGCACTGACTCGGGAGGAGAGGGTCGGTTAAAAGGTGATGTTAATCTTATTTGAAACACTAATGACATGAACACTTAATCAATTAGGTTTAGTATTAATATTTTGAAAATCTGACATAGATTTTAGCCTGGGAATGGTATAGTAAATCCTGGGAATGATATAGATTTTGGGGGGAATTTTGTTGTTGGTGGAGATGTGAATATATATAAGTAAATTAGGTGGTAACTGGTGTTGGTGGTACATATTTTGAGAGAATTAAACTAGTTTATATTGTTGGTGAAGAGATACTAGGTTGAATCCAAATAGAACTTATTGTTACTTTGAACTTGATACTTATGATCTTATTATTTAAGATGTTTGTTCTCTTTATTTGTTATATTGATTTTATCAGATGAATATAGTTTGGATGCCTAGTTAAAGTTCTTACTGAATGCTAATTTGATTGATTAAATACCATTGTGGAGCTTGGTGATGCACAATTGCACATTCACTTGTATGATATGTTATTTGTTGAGATAGGAGTTAAGAATGTGGCTAAAATGATGTGATTCGTTGAGATTCGTTGTGCTGCCATCCACGTTGGTATTTGATGTGATTTTTCCTTAATACCTATACAAGTATTTCTTCTGCCTTTTCGTGCTTGGGTCTGGTTTCTGGTTTGCCCCTAAAATGCTTGATTTAATGCCTGCTCGAAGTTCTATTAATCTTAGTTTTGTAGTTTTTTGGTTAGTATTGTTTCTGTAATTCCATACATGGATTTGTTTTCTTACTTAGGCCTTAAACTGTCTGTTTTATTGTCTGATAGAAGGTCATGGTTTAATCCTAACCTATTTATGATGTCTGCAACCGTGGATTTGTTTCTTTTCTGATCCTATCTTGTATGTTCTAGTTTCTGAGCAATTTTGTTTGCTCTGTTTTTTAATTCCCCTGCAAGGTCAATTATCTCCTTATTGTCTATCTTTTTCCTTCTCGGGCATCGGTAAGTGGCATCACCCTCCCCTCTTTTTTTCTGTTGTTTTAAACAGTCACGGTGTTTATTGTCTGATCTCTTACCATTATTTTGAGGTCGGTTGGCCTAATCTTGTTGAGCTATTTTGCACTTGTCAATAACTGTTTGGTTTTATTGCCTGGTTTGCGTTATTTTATTATCTTGGTCTTGTCGAACAATTACTATCTAGTGCTACAGTGTTGCCTCTTCTTTTAGCTGTTTGGTTTTATGTGTCAGTGTGTTTTCTAGGCTGGTTTTTTCCTTTGTGTATAGATATTCATCATAACCATCTAGTTTCGTGTCGAACAGTTTTTACCCAGTGCTGCCTTTGTTAACTAAACTAGCTCAGTTTCCTTGTTAACAACACCTGACTACTTAAAATCTTCATCACCAATTTGTACTTCTTCTTTGATACCCTAAAGTCGTCAGAAGTTCTAGACAATAAGGTGCTACCAATTTGCATAGGTAATATTTTTCTTATTAGAGTTTCAGTTTTTATTTTTCTCTAATTTAGTTTGCTCTCTTTGTCTAGTAGTGTTTTCACTCTTCCGAATCCTATTGCATTTCTCTGGGTCAAACCAGTATTGTTAATTTATTTATCTTTCCTTGGTGAACAATGATGCTAGATGGTTTTTGTTTGTTTGTGTCTTCTAGCCTATTTGTCTAAGCAGATAAATAGGCAACCATTTTTTTTGTGGTGTTCTTGGAACAGTGATGTCGGAAAACATATGTAGCGTTGATGCATAGTAAGCTGATACTAACATTTACGTTTCTGCAACCATTTTTGTTGGACGTCTAGAAAAGCTTTATTTCATTGATTTCGAGTACGGGTCGTACAGCTACAGAGGCTATGATATTGGAAACCACTTCAATGAATATGCAGGCTTTGATTGTGACTATAGCTTGTAAGTTTTTCTTATTATATCAGTTCCTCTTCACTCTAAGTGGAATTCTGAAAAAATGTGCTTAATTGTTGCTTATGTGGTTTTGATGTAGGTACCCCAATAAGGATGCACAGTATCATTTCTTTAGGTATTATTTGAAGCCTGACGTACCACAAGAGGTATGCAAAATATTTATCATTGATTCTTACAGATTTGTACTCTACCTGGAAGCAGTGCAGCAAATATGTACTCGAATTTGTAAGCATTCATATATATAATCGGATTTGTAAGCAATACGACAGATATGTACTCAGATTTCTAAGCAGTGCGACATATATGTACTCAAATTTGTAAACAGTGTAGCAAATATGTAATCGAATTTTTAAGCAGTGTACCAGATATGTACTCAAATTTGTAAGCAGTGTAGACACACACGTTTGGTAGTAATGGATATTATGGACATTTCCCTGTTTTAATTAATTTTAGACCTCCAGATAAAAAAAAGATCCGGTTGGACCCTACTATAAATAACTATATGGGCCTAGGACCAAACAAGAAATTTTCCAAAAATAAAATAAATCCCCATCCGTATGACACCTTCTAGAACCATAATCTTCATGACACCTTTCAATTCGTTATCAACCGTTGATAAAATTCGTTTTGAATGCTTGTAAATCAATATCGGCCGTTGGTACACCCATCCGTATGACATCCTTTTAAACCAATAGAAAACAACTAAAATCCCAATCCGAATGAAACTTTCCATGCATTATCAACCGTCGATAAAAATTCATAATTCCCCCAAATTAATTTTTTTCTTTTTAAATCCCCATTCCCAGTTCCAATCTCCTCACAAATCAATTTTACAACTCTCCCTCAATCTTCAATTGTTCAGATCTCTGCAACTTTCATCTGAAAAAAATGGCTCGTACTAAGCAAACCGCTCGGAAATCCACCGGAGGAAAAGCCCCAAGGAAGCAATTAGCAACAAAAGCAGCCCGGAAATCAGCACCAGCAACCGGAGGAGTGAAGAAACCTCACAGATTCAGGCCAGGAACCGTCGCTCTTCGTGAGATCAGGAAATACCAGAAGAGTACTGAACTATTGATTCGCAAGCTCCCGTTTCAGAGATTAGTTCGTGAGATTGCTCAAGATTTCAAAACTGATTTGAGATTCCAGAGTTCAGCAGTTGCAGCTCTACAAGAAGCAGCTGAAGCTTATCTTGTTGGTTTGTTTGAAGATACTAATCTCTGTGCGATTCATGCTAAGAGGGTTACTATTATGCCCAAAGACATTCAGCTTGCTAGGAGAATCAGAGGCGAACGTGCTTGATTATGAATGAGGGTTTTCTTTGTAAATTGTGTTGTTGGGGTTTATAGAATTTGTGATGATTAGGATCTGTGTGTTTTTACTTTGGGATGTCTGAATGTGTGTTCTGATTTGATTTATCTAATGGAAAACATTCACAGTATTACTATTTCTATTTTTCTTCTTCTGAATTTGGTGTTTTACTGTCTAATTTTATCCTGTTCTAGGAACCCCCAAGTAAAATCCCAAATTTTGATTGAAATGATTCCAATTTTATTGTCTTCTGTTGCTGCAATCCCTTGGCAGTTCAAGTGATTGGTACTGAGGTAACTGGGGCAGCTCAACAATGTAAAACCCAAGTAATTGGATGCGTCTAGAACCCAAGCCTGTGATGAATGAGCAAATGAACTAGTAGTAACAAGTACAGTAGTATGTGATACACATGAATTCAATAGTTTATCTGAATGTCTTGCATTTTAAGGTTCTACAACGATCTTCCCAGTAGCATGACCTCCCATCATCTTAGCCCAAGCTTGTTCTGCCTCTGCAAGAGGATACTTGGAGTCGACTACTGTCTTCAGCTTGCCTTCTTTAACCAATCCAACAAGGAATTCTAGGTCTTCTTTTTTCTTGGGGCACATCATCAACGACGTAACCTTCTTCCTGGAGCAGCTGAGCTTCAAAGAAGCAGACTTCATCATTGTCTTACCGTCAGGGTTAAGATGCACAACTCTTCCTTGTTCAGAGAGGTTTTGCTTATATGTTAACCATGGGATTTTACTTGTGGCACAGTTTATTACAACATCATACTTGCACCCTGATGGACTCCTTGACATTTTACCATCTTCTGTAGTATCGTCTGCACCCAAACTCTTTAGAAGCTCGATATTTCGAGCTCCACAAGTAGCAGTCACATGATTGTTTCCAAGCTTTGCTAATTGAACTACGTAATGACCCACTCCACCTGAGGCTGCTATGACTAAAACGTTAGCTGCCTTCCCTCCACTTTTGATTTCAACGTGTCCGAGAATGGTTAAGACATGTAGTGCAGTAAGTCCTGCTAGAGGTAGACCAGCGCCTTCAACAGCTGACACTTCTTCAGGCCTTTTTACTGTTAGCTTTGCTGGAGCAACTGCATATTCCCCCAGGCCCCCTCCATTCTGCCATCAAGTTAGATTTTCGGATTAGATTTTTTTTTTGTTCTGTGAGTTTGAGAAGACCTGCAAAAATACAAACCTATGTTGTAAAAGCCCCCCTGGGCGCTCGCCTAGGCACCCAGGAGGTGCCTAGGAGAAAAAGCGCTCAAGGCGCCAGTTTATGTACGTTTGTGGGGTTTTCTAATTTTTCCTTGGGCACCTAAGGCGCTAGGCGCTGGGCTTGGCGCCTCGCCTAGCGCATGTTACAACATAGATACGGACTCCTCAAAAATTAAAAAAAAAAACGCAATTGCTGGGTAAGAACCCTCACAGTATAGGTGAGCATGGCAACTACTTTATCACCAACTTGGAACTGTAATCTCTACTACTTCCCCTGATATGTCCGTTACTGCAAAACATATACGAAGGTCGTGAAAAGGTATAAAATCAGTGACATTAAAGTAGTTGTGGTGATTTGGATTGTTTACCTGGTATGTAAGGGAACTTTTTGGGCATAAAAGGCCTTGCTATGCCACCCTGAAGTTTGTAATCAATGGGGTTAGGGCATGATGCTTCCACTTTCACTAAAACCTCGTCCCTCTTAGGTTTAGGGATAGGAATTTGTACGTGCTACAGAAGTTACAAAAAATTCACATAGGTCAAAAAATTAGAGACATCGTTCAAAGATAAAGCATATACCAAAATATTAACTTAAAAATAATACCTTCAAGCCCTCTGATCCACTGCCGTAACTTTCATAGCATACAGCTCTCATCACCTTCTCACTCATATCTTCGGAGAAAACTAACAAGGAATCAGATAAGTTCAAAATATTTCAACAGATTAATGAAAGCTGGACTGGATTTCTTTTCTTTGTCTTCTCTCTTTTTTCCTTCTTTACATTTGGTAACAGAAATGTGCTTTCTTCATCAATATATATATTTGGTACTCGCAGCTGAATTTGAAAATCAACAGGTTGAAATGATTCTGACAACCAAACCAATCCAGCTAATTTAGCACTCTTATCCCTTGTTTGACAAGGAATTTCAAAGTAGTTAGTGCCTCCCCACAATGGGTACAAAAGAGGGGTCTTTAGCCTCCAACTAGATATTGATACAATTTAGAACTTGTTTGTTTGCAGCCGACTCGGCGTCTGAATCTGAGTCAACCCCTGACTCGGACCGAGTCAGCAGTCAGACCGTTTGTTTTCCATTTTGAGTCAGATCTGACTCGACCTCTGACTCAGACATAACCCCTGACTCGGACTCATTTGAGTCAGGTAACAAAATACCCCTGACTCATGGGACCAAACCACTGACTCACTTATTTCCGAGTCAGATGAGTCAGATCTGACTCAAAACAAACATATCGACTCAGATTCAGATGAGTCAGGTGATTTCACTCAGATCCAGATGATTCAGATGAGTCAGGAGTAAACAAACATGGTGTTAGATTGTCGGCTTACCGGCTGTGTTAGTTTCCTGAAATTGTTTGTAATCAGAAAGAAATGCCAAGCTGGGCTATTCCTAGATGATTCAATAATACAATCATTATTGAATACACGCCTAGTTGATTCAATAATACAATCATCGTGTTAGCGTGATTGGTTTCCAAGTTTGAAATATTTCAAATTCAGGCTTCCAAGTTTGAAATATGACCAGACGTTGGTTTCCAAGTTTAACTTATTCTACTCGACTGCCCTGACGTATGTGTACGATCAGTGCAAATTTGCAATATCGAAGAAGTCAATAGAATGAATGAGCAGTATACACAGTACATGCTACATTGTTATCAGCATTGTATGACCAAGAATATACAATTATCTTCTCCCTTTCACTTAAAAATCTGGGAACATACAAGCGCCTAGGTGTATCAATTCCGAACTTTGACGATCTTAGGCTTTAAAACAAGCACCAAAGTAAAATAAAACGATAAACTGCAACCGGACTATGAATTAGCACCGGCCAGTCCGCTACTTTCTTCCCTAAACATACTCATCTTACACTTACTTGAACAAAGTTAGTGTTCTCTAGGGATCCACGGTATTATTACCTCTATTTCTTATCTGAATTTAGAACCCCCCAAGTAAATTCCCTAATTCAGAGGTGCAAATGAATGGAGCACAAAGCAACGCATCTTTCCTTGGAAGGGGATAATCTTAAGGGTACTAAGGCGGGAGGTAATGGTAGCGTCTCTAGATAGCACAAAGCAACGCATCTTTCCTTGGAAGGGGATAATCTTAAGGGTACTAAGGCAGGGAGGTAATGGTAGTAAGATTTCTTAAAGTCGAATTTAGGCTTCATTCTAAAGTTGAGTCCTGGGTGTCGCTCCCAGCATAGCGAACACAGTATTGCAGACTCTCTGGTTAAAGTTATAATTTGTACTTCACATACAATAATGCCCTGGCTCAAACTGTAGTAACTCAAACTTCCCACAAATGATAAGTTCTAGCTAAGCTGTAAGCCTACACAGCTAATTATTAGGAATACACGTTATATGAGAGAGAGACACCTGTCGGACATAATAGCAATGGCTTTGAAGGCTCAAGGCTTGGATAAGTGATCCATCAAGATTTGAACCTCGATTCTGCCAACCTCCTAGTCTCCTAGAAAGGATGATGACAGAAAATCACCAGATGCACAATTCGAAATAACAGTGGAAAGACTTTTCTCACAGTCTCGGCAATAAGCATCTGCCATCTGAAAACCTCCTTTCTTTGAAAAATAGATTCACAAATAAAACATGATCCGCAGTGCTTCTTGAAACTGAAACGAAAAACAACCCAGCAAATAAAGACAATAAAATTAAAAACTAAATTAGAACAGTGTTACTAAGATATGTATAAAGAATTTGAGGCAATTTCTCCTCCTGCAAATTCAAGTACAGATCTTGTTAGTATACTGTTTCATTGGTAGTGGATACCAGATCTTCGATCCCATGGAGAAATTATACAGAGGATTGCATTTTTCTAAGGTAATTTAATTTTTAGTCAACAAAAGAACAAAAGGTATGTGCAGGTTCAGTAGTTGCTTCTTTCTGTATTATGTTTTCTGCAACCTGGACGAGATTTTACATGGTTTTTGGAGAAAAAATTGTAAACATGAATCTGGTATCTTCAGGAACCTGCATAAGCCCTGTTCAGATGTTCTTCTCATATACTAGGGCCTAATCCTGCTTTTAAAGTGTGATTTAGAAGCTCTAATCACAATGTAGTTTATGCATGCATAGTATGGGAGGCTTCCAAGGAGTTCTAGTGGTATCATTGGCATTCCAGTTATGTGTAACTTAGGATAAATTTCAAGACCTACAGTAAGATTCTTAAAGATGGATACTACTACTATTAGGCTTCACTCTAAAGTTGAAGCTTGGGTGTCACTCTCAAATCCCAGCATAGCAAACAGTATTGCATACTCTCTGGCCAAAACTATGATTTGTACTTGACAAATTATTGCCCTGGTTCTAACTGTGGCAACTCAAAGATCCTAGTTCGACTAACCTACCAATCCCATTATGTAGATGTGAACCTGTCCCAGTTTCTTACTCTTAAGCAACACCACAATTTATATCCAACATAAGTAGATCTCCACAGAGCAGCTAGTGTGAAACAACATTCCTTGAATCTCTGCAAAGATATTGCAGAGAAGGACCATACATTACCAACCATAAGAGCTGTGGTGGCATACAATTCCGATGCATAACCGTAAAGAAGGTTAAAGTATAGGTGTACTGAAAATTGTGAATTCACAACAGAACTACTGATTTTAAAGACTTCGAAAAGTTTATTCATTACGAGGAAGGAGAGAACTAACTCATCGAAAAAGTTCTTACAAGCTAAACTTCAACGGCTGCATAAGTTCCTTAGCTCCTCTTGAGCCTACCAGGTAGGTATCAACCTAACAACGTAAGGATGGAGATCTTTATATTTGTTCCTAATGGTTCCTTCAACAACTCCAGTTGGATGGATAGTTGGATATTGATATATCTGTACACCAATGATTTAAGCCATTAAACCACCTACAAAGAGTAAGACGAAAGAGATATACTACAAGTAACAGAACGAAACTTAGCATTACTGCTTCTCAAACCTCAGAGCAGCTTCTTCTAATCGGATGGTTTTGAAGGCTTGGATAAGAGATCAATCAGGATTTGAATCCTGAATTGCTGATTCTGCCAACGTCCTAGAGAGGATGACAGAAAATCACCAGAAGCACCATTTGGCTTTGAAATAACAGTTGAAAGACCACCATCAGTGAGGAGAGGGTTTGATGGACCACCAACATGAACAAGTCATTATCCCCAGACTCATTTGCAAAGGTCGTCCATTCAGATGTCTCATTGATGGAGTGAGCTTCCAGAACAAGCCCGCATTCGGAACAAAACTGACAATAAGCATCCACCATCTCTGTGTACCCTGCAGAGTGGTCAAATACTACTTCTGCGATTCTCTAACAGTCTGAGCAATACGCATCCGCCATCTGAAAGCCTTCTTTGTTTGAAAAGTAAGTACACAAATGGAGCGCTGATCGGCAGTGCTTCTGCAAGTTAAAAACAACAACACGGCAAATAAAGATACTAAAAATGTATCACGACCTGTTTAGAGAATCTGAGACAATATCCCCTCCTGCTGCAAATTCAAGTGTAGATTTTAGTAATACCAGAATCTTTCCACGAAGCGATTTCAAAGAAAATTGCATTAATGGAAGCAATTTAGATTTCATGCTAGAAAAGAAAAAGGAATGTACAATTTCCCCTCCTATACTTGAAATCTCACCACTTTATTTAGCAATAAAAGAGGAAGTTACAAGACAATTTTGTTTTAGAATACTAACTCCTGTTGTGATAGTAAGTGAAAGAGATTGGTGTTTCTTCATACTGTGTAGTCACTGTATTGTACAAGTTCATATACTTGATACTTGAAATCTCACACTTTATTTAGCTATAAAAGAGGAAGTTAAAAGAACTAAGAAGCTATAACCTTCTTAATGAAATTTCAAGCTAATTCACTGATACAACAACTCTAGCCATGCTACTTCAACCAATACAGAATTTAAGTTTGTAGTGAGCTACCAATTCATCCTGACTTGGTAAGTTTTCTTTGGCTACAGGCACTTCATTAAACCTTTCAAACCATGCCTGCAAATGTGTACAAGTTTCAAATACCTTGACTTCTTTGATCTCTTCAGCTACTTTTAACCAGCGCATGAAGGTTCCAAATGCTAAGTCTACGAATCCCATATCATCTCCGCTGAAAAATTTCTTGTCACCTAGGCCATGTTCTTCAATGGTTTTCAGTATATCCAAAATTTCATTGAATTTTTTTTTCTCTTTTGTTTCCTCGGTAGTTTTAATTAAACTCCAAAAAGTTGATAATATGCAAAATAAATAAATAAAAATCAATTAATTTCCTGAGCACCAAAGAAAAAAGTCCAATAAAAACTTCAAATCGCATGATTTACCTGGTCTCCCATGAATTTGGTCCAGAAACGAGCTTTAGATCTTTCATAAGGATCCTTGGGGAGAATTGAGTATTTGTCCGGCCATGTCTCTTCGATGTATTCGAGTATGATCAACGATTCAACAATGGGTTTTCCACCGTGAAGAAGAACAGGGACCTTCTTGTGAATCGGGTTGTATTGCAAGAGTAAATCACTCTTATTGGAAAGATCATCTTCTATGTATTCATATTTTACGCCTTTCAATTGTAGAGCACAATTAACTTGAAATCTTCCATTATCTAATCAAACGCTTTTTTTTCTTCTGTGAGATCTAAAATCCTTCTGTGAATTTTGGTATTCATGATGAAGTTTTGAGTCTACTGAACTATTTGTGCACAACTCTCAGTCCAAAAGCAAAAAAAATCAAACTTAGAAGATTTTTGGAGTACGTGCATCAGCATTGACGTCATCCTGTCCGTCATACTCCCTGATCCACGAGATTTCATTTCCTTCACTTTTACGTGGCTTACGATAGGCCAAAGTCGAAAATCGGTTATTTGTCCAAATATTTTTAAATCATGATTTAAATGAATGAATAAAAAATTATTTAAGTGAAATGGACAAATTTTTTTTAGTAATTATGAAACTAGATTAATTCTGGCTTAAATTTAGAAAATAACAAGGATGAAACTGGATACATCATGTGTAAATTAAAAATAATAAAAAATATTTAAAAATGGACATGATGAAGGTTCCAAATGCTAAGTCTACGAATCCGATATCATCTCCCCCGATAAAATTCTTGTTCTTCGATAGTTTTCAGTATTCCGTTGATCTTTTCCTCTTTAGTATCCTCAGTAGCTTGCTCCATAAAGTTATTTCCTACAGTAGAATATGCATCAACAACAATCAAATTATTATTAAGCACTCAAGGGAAAAATCGCGTAATTAATCTATAAACCGAGATGAATTTAGTCCAGAAACGAGCTTGAGATCGTTCACAAGGATCTTTAGGGAGTATTGGGTATTTTTCTGGCCACGTCTCATCGATGTATTCAAGAATGATCAGCGATTCAGCAACCATGAACAAGAACAGGAACTTTCTTATGAACTGGGTTGTATTGAAGGAGTAATTCACTCTTATTTGAAAGATCTTCCTCTATGTATTCATAGTTTAATCCTTTCAGTTGCAGAGCACATTTGGTTCTGCAACCATACCATACACTAAATAACTTCAAATCTTCCATTGTCTATTCAAATTTGTTTTCTGTTTCTGTCAAGTTTAGTATTTATCTTTGAGGTTTTCAGTCTAATAATGACTGCTTGTGCACAAAACAAGTCAAGATTGGAGACTTTTTGAGGACGTCGTCTTGTCCGTCATACTCCACCACGAATTATACAACTTTTACGTGGCTTCAAATTTAGATACCCAATCACCCATGTATTTACTTGCATAATATACGCAACGGTTTTGTGTATGAAAATGTGATTGCTCCCATCATTTATATGATTGCTTCATCAGTTCATCCCTGTTTTGGAGGCTTTTATCTGAAACTTCCACAATGTTTCTCCGCGAGGGAATATATGAGCATCGATAATCTTTAGTTTCACTAGTGAAACCGCACCTGCCTCCGGAACCATTGTCCATTGCTACCTGTTGTTCCGTTTCAAAACTTGTAATACATGACCGCAAAACACATGCCATGCATCATTGCATTCTGTCCGGGACTGATAAACATCAAACCACACGCACGATGCGCTTGCCGGTCCGATTACTTAAAATCACCAAAATTTAGAGAAACTGGAAATGAGAACACCCTAAGGGGGAATTATGGAATGAAACATAATATAAAAGAGTTATGAGATCAAATCACTAAATATTACTGTAAGCTCCAAATGAAACCTAGACTAAGATAGTAAGATTCCAATACATACAAACAAATTAATCAAAGAAAGAAATAAGAATCAGTCAGATTCTTGATTATGAGAGAAATACTTGATTTTCATTTAGGGACAAAAATCGTCCTTTGCAATAAAAAATGAAAGAATCCAAAAGAAGAAAAAAAGCCTGGCACTTTTAAGGGCCACTCAAAATAATTTAGGGGCCATTGATTTATACCCATAGAAGGACACTAGTTAAGGGATATCTTATAGGAATTTGAAGTTACCTTTATGCCTGTCAAGAAAAAATAAAAATAAAAACCAAAATCTGATTTCAATTTCCTTCATTCCAATTCTTCTTCTTCAATTCATCATCGTCGTCGTGAATCGTCAAATAAAAACATCGTCGCTCGGCAACTCGTCCAATCTTTATTTAGTACCTAAAAATGCAAAATTAATTAATAAAAATATTTATTCTTGAAAACAAAGAAAATACAGAATATGGGATAAAATGTAGAATTAATGCGCAAAAGATGAGTTAAATGCCAATAAAAAGGGTATAGAAATATGCACTATTTGGCACTCATCAGTACGTATATCAATTGATGATAGTTAAAGAAGAAGGTGAGCTTTTATTACCCACTTCAATGTAGGTAGAAAATTAATTTTATTTTTAACTGTGAGTGTTATCTTGGAAAAGTATGGAAGGTATTTAGGTAAAACCTTATTTAATTAATACATATTCTTTCAAATTAAAAAAGAATGGCACCTACTGTAATCTGTGGCCTGCAAAACCATTAAATATGTGATTTAGGGCCGTGCTTGCCCGTGGTGTCGCCCGTAACATCCTTATAGCTAGTCGGTTAACTATCGTTAGATCTTTCGAATCGTGTTATTTTGATCACCAGATTTGATTACAACTGTAAAAAAATTAACCTCGTTACAAATCCTTAATCTTATCCTATATGGCTATATGTATTGTCGAGTACAAATTATTTGTAATTTATTTGTCTTTCCTTTTTTGCGGTCTAAAATTTCTCTAACTCCATATTTACAGAGATGATGAACCAATAAATTGGTAAAGAATATTAGGAGATGACACGATCTAATAACAAACACCACCTATAACTTACGGAAATATATATATATTATCGTGCCATTTTGGTGAATTTTGTTATATTTTTAGCTTTGTCACTATCGCTACCTTTTAACCTAAAGAAACTTAGCAATGGAATTGAATTGTATTATGTTCATCACTTTTTATATTTCAATGTAATTACATATATAAAATAGGGTAAAGGAAAAGAACAAGAAGCAGAGAGCGAGAATGTAGACAGAGAGTTTTTTTCCTTCAAGTAAATTGCTAGAGCACTGCTTGGTCAAACTCACAAGTTTTGCTATCTAAAGCTTGTTGTCAATGTTAGGTGAAAAAAAATTCTCAGACTAGGGGAAACATTGGTAGTTGAGTATCATACATCACTGAATAACCCTCGAAAATTGAAATTCGACGAAGACGTTTGGAGAACTTCATCAACAAGGTATGTGAAGACTGGACCATTCTATTTACTCACAAGCTATACCATCTATCTATATGAGGCTATGTCGTATAACTTCTAGTAATTTTATTGCAAATAAGATATTTCGAGTCAAGATTCTCTTGTTAAACATGTCGAAATATGATTTAAGCAATGGATGTTCATTGGTCCTAAGCAATCTTAGTTCAAAATAATTTATTATTCAAAGAACTATTTTTTTGTCACATGGATCATTTGAAAATTACCTAGGAAATGATTTTTTTATATCTATGGCATTTGGGAAGGTTTCAAACATCAAAGAGAAAAATTCAAAACTTCTGTAATTTGGACTTATGGTAGGTAGGCGAACCATCTCGCAAAAAATAAATATATGAGTTTCTGAAATACAGAAAAGTTTGCGAATCAGTTTGTAAACTGTAAAGTTCAGAATGGGACAGTTCACCATCCCATTTCACGAAGCATGATAATTTAAAATTGGTGAAAGGCTAATGGTTGGCGAAACCAGTTCACGAATTGTTGACATCTGAACTCACGAGTATCCTAGCGGTTCACGAACTCGGTTCATGAATCCTAGCGCATGTGATTCATGAACAACTCAACGGTTCTAGTAAATATTAGTAGATGCTTAAACACATATTTTCTAAATATGTTTAGCACTTCTATGAATCTCATAAACACATTTATGACATCATTGATCACTAAAACACCTCGTGTATGTGCATCATGATTAAAGTCCTAAGTATCTAAATGAACACGATATTGCTTATTAGTTCGAAAGGCATATTTTCCAAGAACTATCATTGTACACTGTTCACGTACTTGGATTACTATGTACATTCTTATATTTGATTTCAAGAAAATTTCTCATATGCTTACTTGATATCCTAATTAGAGTTTCATCTAAACAGAAAAAGTATTTGCTTGAATCTCAAGTTATCTTGGCTTGAATTATAAGCAACCCTAAGTCTTGAACATTTATAAATAGACAGACTCATTCAACTGAGAAATTCAATCCCCGACACTTTGTGTCCTAGTTGATTGCTAGAGTCATCCTCTACTGACCTACGTTTCCTCCGAGAAACATAATCAGGTCAACGACTAAAAGATTTCACTTGGGTATTCGTGAGCCAGGTCCGACTATCTTTACCTTTATAATTCATGTATCCTGATCTTGCTTTTTTATTATCAAGGTTTTCATAATCTTTTCCAGGAAAGATAGATAGAAATCACAAAGTTCTATTCATTTTATAATTTGTGATTTCTCAAGATAGATATCTGAAAATTATTCTTAATCGTTTAGTTCACGATTATTCTGGAGAGGTGGTTAAGAATCCAGGATTCTCATCTAACCGAGTGTAAGTGTTCCAGATTTATGAAGTTTGCTGGCTTTGTCTATTGTAAACAGATTTACAAGCCTTTATATTTGATCTAAAGGGAAATCTGGTAGGCTTGTCTGTTAGAGGAAGATTGGTATCAAAAGTCTCCACTTAGATTGAAGAAACTCTTAGGATGTAAAGGACGTCATCTAAGGGAATAAATTACGTAGAGCCTTGCGATATTCAAGAAACGTAAGGAGCACGAATGTAACTGAAATTCTTGGAGGGTGAATTCGGTCTCAATTGCCTTCCAGTCCGAAGTCTGACAGTAGGCTAGTGTATGTAGCGGATTAATACAGTTTGTTATTCTAAGATTTCTCTTTGAACTTGCCAAGCATTCAAAGGTGACGCGCTAAAGTTTAGGAGTTACGGGGAGGATGTAGCCAAGTGGTTCAAGGGAGAGGATTGTGAATCCATGATCCGCGGGTTTAATCCCAGGATCTTCCCCGGACAATGCGGGTAACCATAGTTTAGTAGCAGAAAGGATGTCCATCTTTCATTGCTTTCTTGTCTAGTGGGAAATTTAGCTAGCGATGATCACATATTTTCATCTTGAAATAAGTTCTCGGAATTCTCATGGTCTGAATACAAAAACTCTGCTTGCAAATCAGAATTGGCTGACAACAGGCTTTGCAACTTTGAGATCTGGACGAGGTGCCAGGTTTTTCTACAGTTGCGATTTCCTGGTTTACAAAAAATCTGGTGTCTTGTGTTTTTCCTTTTCTGCAATATATGTGAAAGGACGAGGGTACCCAAATACAACACAATTATTTATTATCAACCTATAAGTCCTCTACCGAATGTGATCGTCTATGGATAAAGTCAAGACAATACGACAAATTCGGTTTACACTTCGTGTGATCGTCTGTGGATACGGGATCGGGACAATATGACAACAAAGTGTGCACTTGATAAGTAGGTTCGGTAATAACCGAAACTCTATAAGATCTGAAACTCAATAAGGTCACTATTAAGTGTTACGGAATTAACGTACAAGAGCAATTTACTTTAAATTATATAAATCAAATAAAATTGCGGAATAGTAAATGGCACAACAATATTTTGTTAACGAGGAAGCCCCAAATGCAGAAAAACCTGGGAGCTATTCTAGTTTTGAATACTCTCAGAATTAAGCCTCTATACAAAATCTAATACCAACTTCATATAGTTGAGACAAAATAGACTACCCCTAGATACTTAGTTTCGTCAGTATTGTTGCGCCTTGATAGACGCTTTTATGTGTCTAATATAGCCCAATTGTATATAGTGTTAGTACCCATTTTTGTACTTATTATGGTGTTTTATTTATTTGTAGGTGTTTTTGGAAAAATAAAGTTTTGCGGCGAAATCGGCTAAAAATATGGCATCTGGACCTCCGTTGATAGCGCACCGGAAGTACCCCAGAAGTGCACCGGAGGAACCCCGAAAAAGTGCGGAAAACATCCAAGAAGAATTGCTAAAGGCACCCCTCGTTTGGATAAGGGCACCCCATGGCTATTTGTACCCTAAAAATGATGTTTCCACCCCAGTTGCTTAAGGGACTCCACTGTTGGATAGGGGGAGGTCGCCTTCTTCACGTTCAAAAACAAAAATGGCGGGAAAATTGTTATTTTATGCGCAGTCCGCTGGAAAATTTTCAGCTCGATTGTTTGGGTAGTTTTAGGGAGACTAAAAGGCTGGAATTGTTTGGGCTTACTCTTTGGACTTATAGAACGCTAACAAGAGTGATCGGAGCGACCAGAATTGGCTGCATAAGTTGAGAGAGAGGAAAACAGGGACGTGAGAGATACTCGGGATTGGTTGATATTCCAGCAATAATTTGGGAAAGTTTTTGTCGATAATTACCTGGGATTGGTTGGTTACACGCAAACAGGGTTGATAGCTATTTAGATTTCGAAAATCAAGGGATTTATTCGCTGTTGAAGCAAAACAGGGAAGATATATTTGAAAAAAAATACGTAAGTGCTGTGGAGTAAAAGGAGAAGATTCGTGAAGATTTCTTGGACCTGTTTTATACGAACATACAAGTCCTAGAAAGTTTTGTCGAGAGTTGGGAGGAGAATAGAGGAAACTGCAGAGGAAGAATCACCAATTCTCTCTGCTGCTGCTGCTGTTCGTGATGAAGATGAAGAAATGAAGAACACACTGCCGAAGACAGTCGTTTACTGACAGTCGTAGTGTGGGTCTTAAAACGCGACAACAATTGTTTATATTTTTATCGTTCCTTTTGTAACGGTGAACAGCGTCTTTGCACAGTTATTTCTGTTGCAATTTTTCTGTTCACTTGTTTTACTCCCTTTAATCAACTTTTGAGCTTTATACATGTATTTTGAAATTATGATTAATATGAGGAGCTAAACCCGAACATTGGGGTGATGGAGGAAGCCTTATTTCACACTTGGGTAATTATATTTAATTCTTCTCATGACTTTTGCACTAATTTTAATTGAAATTATGATTTGAAAAAATTAGTTGTCATTTGATTTGATGCGGCATGCTTAGCTTAGATGATTTGATGTCCCATGCATAACATTTACGTCTAATATTTGGAGAATTTATCTTGGCAAAAATAAGAGTCAATATATTTTATATATTTATTGAGCTATAATTGTTAAAAGAATCATTATTTGAACCTTAAGAAATGAATTCGGCGGAATCCTAAACCCCAGTACCTCTCTCACCATTGTTAATATTTTTGTGTATATATTTTATTAAATCTAAAAATCCATCACCTTCACAAGTCTGATACGAATCCCTTCTTACCATCATTACTACAACCACAAAAAACCTTTAATCATTTTGGCGCCGCCGACGCGGACCTGTGCTTAGGTAGAATTTTTTTTTTAGGTTTATTAATTTTTTTAGAATTGTTTGTTTCTTTTTGTCTTTATTTTGCAGGTTCAAAGTGAAAACTAAGGATTTGGAGAGGAAAAAGCTTAAAGCGAAAAGCGAAAAGAGAAGAAAAGAGGACAATTTTAGGATTTAATTTTTAATTTTTTTTTAGAGTGTGTGAGGAAAAATGTAATTTTATTTTATTTTTTCTTTTTGAACTTTAAATTGGACTTGGACTTTAATTTTTTAACCCTACGGAAGGGTCTCAAATTAAAAAAAATATATATTAAATACAAACTGTTTGCAGGGAAGGACGACGATTACTATATCGTCTCGGCCCCTCGGGTTCGCACACTGACACCGGAGTCAGTGGCCCGAGTCGACTTCAGCGGTTCTTCGCCCGTCTGGTACGGGAGGTAAACTTCTAAACACCCGCAAATCTCCTGCAAGCGGGTTTACTGTTTGCCTTAAGGTGAATATATGCTGAGGACTTGAATACGACTGTTTTAAATTCCTAGTAAAGGGCAAGGCCTGGACAATACAAGATAAGGGTTCGGATTTCATCACCGCTCCCTTCTTGCCCGCCTTAGGAAAACGAAACCGAACGCGAACCTAAGCTTTAAAATTTGGAATAGAACGAGACCGATAGGGTAACGAGATTAATAGGAAACTCGTTCGAAAAATATTGGTTGCTCTTTAAGCACACTTCAAAGTTCATGATGGTTTCTGTGAGTTGAATGCGTGACTGCGCCGCCTTCTAATGCGGTGAGGCCTTGGGTATCAAAGCTCTACTAAGATTCCCTCGCCTCGATTCAACTTACTTTGACTTGGATTGATTCCAGAGGGGTTTGCTTAAATTGTAACGAATTCCCTTTCGAAAGATAGAAGCTGGTCTAGAAACAATCTAAGTGGAGCCATCATGCTTTTTGTTTGCTAGAATTTATAGGTTTGATTTGGTCGAGTCAGCCTTGTTTGTGATTGTGTAGAATTCCTCTGT
The DNA here is from genome assembly GCF_003573695.1 of Papaver somniferum. Lineage (NCBI taxonomy): Eukaryota > Viridiplantae > Streptophyta > Magnoliopsida > Ranunculales > Papaveraceae > Papaver > Papaver somniferum. The sequence continues at coordinate 199,958,538 of NC_039366.1, read as the reverse complement.
AGTTTGTATTTCTTCGGTGATGAATCCTTTTGAGGAGACGCCACCTGAGATGACGTTACGAGAATATATGAGTAGAAATTCTCGTTATCAAGAGACGACTTCGAAAATGACTCTTGGTGAATATACGCAAGGGAAACGACATTGGGATGTTCCAACGGTTAGCGATGAATCACCTCTAATGATCTACGAGAATTATTATAAAAATAGACCGCCTAGTTTGGAACAAAGATTGAGAATGATTGAATGTCAAAAATTATATTATGATGATGAAGATAGTGCTGATAAAGAATCGGAAATATGTAGGCATAGTGATCAAGAAGCTAGTAACCCAATTGAGCTTTATAGTGATTATATTATTTCTAGATCAAATCCAAATAATTTTTATGATTATTCACCTATTCAAAAGGACGAGGATTTGATTAGGGATACCACCGTTTTAGACGATGTAGTTTTTCCTTTTGATTACAAAGCCGATAGTGGTTTAGAGGAACGGGTTTATTCCGAAAAAGAAGTTTTAGAGTCTAGCGACTTAGAAACAAGAGTCTTAGACGAAGAAGATATACCCGTAGAGATGAGTAAATATGCACTACCTGAAAATAACTTAGAAGAATCTCTTGAATATTTTAAGGACTCTGAAGATACGGAAATTCAAGAAATAATTAGAGGTCTATCTAGAGACACTGAAAACTCTAAGTTTGGGGGTGATTATCACCTTCCTAGTGCCTTACCTTTAACTCTCAGAAAGTCTCATCACTTGGGACTTGACATCAATGCCTCAACCATCTTACAAGATCATCTTCATACTCGTTTTCCAGAACCTAATGATATCCAACAAGAGTCTCAACTGTTAGAAACCCATCCTCTGGTTGATGTGGTTAACCCAGACAATAATACCAAGATTGATTTTGTTTTCCCACCAAATAGTTTTCTTCCAAATGTGGGAACATATAGATTTCAAATGTGTCGAATATTAAGTTGTGAGACTAAACCTAAATGCCTTTGGAAATTAGAATTGACACATTTTACTAAGAATGACCACTACTCTCACTGTGGTCAACTATGTAAGTCATATCTGATTGACTTAGAGGATCCGCAATTATTTAGGTTATTACTTTGTGATTCCAAGTTCTTATTTGAGTTTTTCCAGACTCTAGGACCTAATAATTTGGATCCAACCTATGAGGAAATGCATCCGAGGAAAATATTTTATTTAGACCCTTTCATAGAACCTGAACCTGAACCACAATTAGCGATAGTTATCAGGAAACTAAGTAAGGGCATGCTAGTCTTGTCTATTTTATTGGTTCACTGCAGTTTCCTTTGGTCAGCTCTTTTTGGTTTTGAAGACCCACAGTTATTCCGGCTACTGTTATACGGTTCGAGTTGACTAAACCTTTCCTAAGTCTGGCTGAAGACTTTAAACTTAGCACTTCTTGGGAGGTAACCCATTCTCATGCAACAGGGTAATATCCTTCCTTAACTCTCTTGCTTTAAATAGTAACTGTTTCTCCTTGTTCATGCTTTTAATTTCATCTTTAGAACATTGAGGACAATGTTAGATTTAATTTTGGGGGTATGGGAGAAACTTTTTAGTTGCAATAAATAAACTCCAGAGCCTAGAAATTTATCCCTATTAAGGATATCACTAACCAATCTAAGTGGATGGAAGCATCTTGGTTTTAGGAGTTGAGGAACCAATCTGATTAGATGGAAACATCTATAGAGTCTATTCATAAAAGCACAGAGCTCAGGTGTTAGAATTAAAAAAAACATGGTAGTTTCGCCATATCTCGTCGAATCCTAATCCTTCTGTTTTTATTTTTTTTAAGTGATTTGGTGGGGTACACGATTCAAGTTGTTACCAATGCTAGGGTGGAATAAAGTGATTGAGATACCACAAAAAAAAATGAAAAAAAAAGACCTGTCCATTAGACCAAACGGAATAAAATTCAATAAAGTCAACCACTGGTACCCTTGTATATGCCAGTTATGTTGACCTAAAGTTAAGATTATTGACCGTTGGTTCCCTTGTATACGCCAGTGTGTTGATATTAGTAGGACCGGTATATCAGTCATTTAGGTTAGGTTCACCTTGGCAGAGGCCTTCAGACAGATATGGGAAACACCATCACTTTGAACCATCTATTTTCTCTTTATCCATCTTCTTAATCTTTCCATGTGATTGGTTGACTCCGGCTATGATGTCCAGAAACTATCTGAGTAGAGCTCTGTCACTTTATATGAATTTTAGTATGCTTGAGTGTAAACTCGTGTACAACAATTGGAATTTCGCATCAGGGTTCTTCCTCTTAGAGTGAATAATTGTATGCCAACCAAGGAGGTTCTTTAGTGCTTTCTAAGATTTTTCCTAAATATCTAGAGTCTGGAGTAATGATTTCGTGGGTATATCTCTAATAAGCCCTCCCGAGACTATAACTCGGCCACTAGGTCCACCTAGGGGTTTAAAGGCTTATTGCATACGCTAAATGCAATCGACGATGCCTGCGAAAGTGAGTTAGGATTTTATTTTGTAGTTTTGATTTGCTCGGGACTAGAAAATAATAAGTTTGGGGGTATTTGATAGACGCTTTTATCTGTCTAATATAACCCATAGTGTTAGTACCCATTTTTGTACTTATTATGGTGTTTTATTTATTTGTAGGTGTCTTTGGAAAAATAAAGTTTTGCGGCGAAATCTGCTAAAAATATGGCATTTGGACCTCTGTTGATAGCGCACCGGAAGTATCCCAGAAGTGCACCGGAAGTACCCCGGAGGAACCCCGAAAAAGTGCGGAAAACATCCAAGGAGAATTGCTAAAGGCACCCCTCGGTTGGATAAGGGCACCCCATGGCTATTTGCACCCTAAAAATGATGTTTCCACCCCAGTTGCTTAAGGGACTCCACTGTTGGATAGGGGGAGGTCGCCTTCTTCACGTTCAAAACACAAAAATGGCGGGAAAATTGTTATTTTATGCGCAGTCCGCTGGAAAATTTTCAGCTCGATTGTTTGGGTAGTTTTAGGGAGACTAAAAGGCTGGAATTGTTTGGGCTTACTATTTGGACTTATAGAACGCTAACAAGAGTGATCAGAGCGACCAGAATTGGATGCATAAGTTGAGAGAGAGGAAAACAGGGACGTGAGAGATACTCGCACTACGGGAAAAATCATCATTGACGACACAAGATAAGAGTTGCAGTACCCCTACGACAACTCCATTTCATGCATTGTGGAACGGGGGTATTGTAGAAAGTCCAAGTTTTTCTACAATGGATGACAAGTGTTGTAAAGAGTGATGTGATTCATGGTTCAACAATAGTTTGCCAATGTTGTGATTCTCTTTCAATTTTTTTGATAACCTAACACAACTCTTGCTTGTATTTTAGGATAATTGTGGACAACATAAGTTGCATATCGTAGAAACATATGCAACAACAATTACCAGTATTATGAATAATATTTGCACAACACCTGTATGAATTGTAGAACTATCTTGGACAACAAAGAACTTATGTTGTAAAGTAACTGTTTCACTATATCTAGTTTATGTAGTTGAAAACCTTTTCACGATGTCTATTAGTATTGTGAATACTCTTCTCACGACACTTCCTTGAGTTGTATAACTATTCTGAACAACACCTGCTGATGTTGCAAGATTTCATTTTACAATGATTATGGTATGAAGTATAAATTGTTAACACAACACTTACTAATATTGTGAATATTACAGTCAGTACACTTGTTAGCATTGTAGAGCATTTGTTTTTACAATTATTGTCATGGGTAGCAGAAATTGTTAACACAACACTTATTAGTATTGTGAATATTACAGTTAGTACACTTGTTAGCATTGTAGAAGTACCTTGATACAACTATACTATGTGTAGTAGGACTATCTTTTACAATACTTGTGAATAAGATCAAACCCATATTTCAGAATATATATTTCACTTTTGTCACTACTATTTGTGAAATGTAAAGAAACAACTAGATTAAACTGAAATGTAAATAAACAATTGGATTAAACTGAAAGATTCATTCAAATTAAACCAAACCCAGAGTTAAAGCATTCACATACCAATGTGATATACACAAAACATACAAAAAAGTGGCAGTGATATGTTTGTTACCAAAAGTTAAGCCTCCAAAAAGATCACAGAAGATTAAGAAGTCTATTGGTAGATTATTCTATCTTTGGGCCATGTGATAAAATTTGAAACAACATCATGAACAGTTATGACTTCTGAAGTAGCTTGGTAGACAAGAGCATCATCAACATAAGAAACCTTCACACATACAGTGTAGGCTCCAAGACCGATTGGTTTTCCATGTATCTGCTTACTTGGATCTGTTTCAGCAATTTCAGCCTCTGCAACCACCTCATCCTCCTTGTACCAGCTTAACAACTTGCAAACTTGGAATTTCTTTGGCACTTGAACCTCATCTTGTTTCCTGACATGACTTGGAGTGGTATCAGTTGAGACTCTTTCATTACAGATAACATTTCTGCTAGTGCTAGCCTCATGATTGTTGCTGGGACTTAACATGTGAGAAGGTAAGACTCCATTGCAGACACATTTTGATTTCGTTCCCTATATTAAGACCAAACAGCAGTATGAGGGGCATTATCGAGTTTGAGTTTATCAAGAAAAGGAGACCTAATAAAATACAAGTTAAATTCTCACCTCTAGCTGCACCACTCGATCACTCAATGCTTTATAGGATTCTTGACACTCTTTAATCATCATCTTATAGTGGGACAGCGCAACAACCTTTTTACGTGTCGCTCCAAAACCAATTCCTTTAAGTCTCCCTTTAGTTTTCTTGTCCTCACCAAAGGCCTTTGCAAGAATATCATCTGTCACGGATGATCCACAATCAGCATGATACTTTTCTCGAGCTTTTTCAAGTTTTTCCTGTGTAAGCGTGTAAAACATCAGATATTTTTGACTTTTTCAAGCACACACAAATAAAACAAAGTAACATGAGAAGATTTCTTACCAAAGCTTCTACAACACCAGGATGTGGTTTCTTTCCTTTGCGCTGTTTATGACCAACTTTCCAGATTATAGCTCTATCAATCTCTTTGGTTGTGTTTTGCTCTTTTTGCTGCCAAATAAATGTATCAATACATGAGTCATCAAGAATAGCATAACAACATGGTATTGTCTCAGAATATTTCTAAGATAAAACTTTGTAGAGAACTTCAAACAATTATATTTTTAACGATGCAATAGCTTTCACATGGTGAATATCAAGACTGTAGAACATACCAATTTCACCTCCAATCGGGCGTAACCTTCTCGACTTATGGTATGTGGGGTGGTGTGTTTTGAACGATTTTCTTGCATTTTTATTCTTCTGACCTGAATAGAAAAGTAAAAAAATCATTTGACAGACTTTAAAGTTTTTAATACAAATATATAGGCATTCTATATAATAGAAATTACTTACTCTGAATTCAATAGAGTCTACATGTTTCACAAACTCTTCCCACTCCCTAACTGTCATGGTCCTGGGCATTAACTTCTCCATCCGTTTCTTTTTTTCTTCCCCTTGTAGCCGATCCAAAGCGTCGAGTACCAAACCAGCTTTCCTTGACCTTGCTTCTCTAAGATAAGTTCCCATCTTGCTGAAATAATAGTCTTTGTAATACTCAGGCACAATGAATCGGTTCTACAAATAAATTTAAATAATTGAATTAGAATACGCTATGAATTAAATAATTGTTGACTATGACTTAAATAATTATTGACGAATGAAAAGAGTTAAAGAGTTATCAATTGCGAACCGAGACTATCTTCCATATGTTTTCTTTGGCTTCATAAGGGACAAGTCTCCAATCCTTGTACGTTAATGGAAGTTTCCGAACAAGCACCCCTAGCACACTGGCAAGTTGCACAGATGGATCACCAATCGGTTGTTCATTAGAGTTGAAGGAAATTGTTCTTTTCGGATCAGCAGAATCTAACTTCAGTGCATACATCTGGGTTGGACCACGTGGAACATATTTTCTTTTCTTCGCTTCTTTTCCTTCTTCACCTTCCTCATTATCATCATTACCATTATCATTTTCTTCTTCCAATTCAGGCTCATCACCATTACCATTATCATTCTCTTCTTCCACATCAGGCTCCACATGATCAGAGTTATCCTCTTCCACAGCTTCCTCCTCCTCTTCCTCTTCTTCTTCATCTTGAAAATCTGCGAGAGTGTCGTGTGGATCCCTAAGTTGAACATTCAGACATGGGCCTGTGCTGCTTGTGTCAAGTTTTCGCTTTACATTCTTTCGCCCCACTCCAGATTTTTCAGTATCTCCTTCAGAGCTTTTTGATTGGGACTTTGTAGTTGTGGTCTGTGAATGTTGAGCACTTTCAGATTGCACATTCTTCTTCCTAGTAGCCTGTCTCTTTGTAGTTGGTGATGACATTTCAGCACTTTCAGGTTGTAGACGACGCTTTGGAGTTGTTGCACATTATTTAGAGAGAAGAAACACAGCACTTGGTTCTAACTTCTTGTTCCTTTGTGATGATCGCCTACTTCCAGGTGAAAGAGATGGAGTCGGGGACTTGGTTTGAGTTGGGGGTTGCAGCTTTGAAGTGAGTGAAGCACTTTCAGTTGGGGACTGTTGAGTGTTCTGCTTGTTTTTCATCTGCAAAAGTGTAGCTTAGTTAAAATGAGAAGGTAAGTAGTTTTTTGTGAAATTGAGATGAAAAGTCTTTACCTTTATCGCAAACTTCTTGTTCCTTGGTGATGATCGCCTACTTTCAGGTGGAAGGGATGGTTCTGCAGATGGAGAACCTTTATCAGTTTTGGACTGTTTGTTTTTCATCTGCAAAAAGTGTAGCTTAGTAAAATGAGAAGGTAAGTAGTTTTTTGTGAAATTGAGATGAAAAGTCTTTACCTTTATCGCAAACTTCTTGTTCCTTGGTGATGATCGCCTACTTTCAGGTGGAAGGGATGGTTCTGCAGATGGAGAACCTTTATCAGTTTTGGACTGTTTGTTTTTCATCTGCAACAATAATGCATATAGGTTAGTTAAAATGATATGGTGAATAAATTTATTTACACTGAAATTGAGATGAGAAGCCTTTACCTTTATGGCCAACTCCCTGACCAGATTTTTCTTTATTGTTTCCTTGTTAGTCTTCATTATTGCAGTTATGCCTTGCAAAAATATAATCACAGTGGCTAAACTTCATGCTTTGGCACAAATATAATCAAATCATACACCTAAAGAGAATAAGGCTACACCTATCAAATCACAAATTCTTACGAATTCTAAATTATACTTCATGCATCACAGTGGCTAAACTTCTGCACTAGTACTCCACATATCTTTGCTACTACAATTATTACACTAAAGATGTAGTCATGAGCCCATGAAGAGCACCTCCCCATTAACATGATTTTTTATTCTCTGTTGCTAATGGGAATCATGGCCATCTAGGGTTCTCTGTATTTGCTAATTGAAAGATGGAGAGAGGGATTGGAAATAGGAAGGAAGAAAAGGGGGGATTTTTTGTTATAACACAGAACAAAGACCTAAAAAAACTAGAACATGAGCTGCAGAGACAATCATCGAAATGAAAATCATCATAAAAAGACCTAAAATCGAAAATTCCCAAAATTAAATAGGACCCAATACCAATTTCATCATGGAAACAACAAATCCTAAATTGCATGTGAAGATCTGAACATTTATGTGAAGAAAAAAAAAACTCAAAATTACTAAAATAGAAAACTGGAACAAAGAGATTTATTTTCTTAAGATTTGAGAGTATGAGAGATTACCCCTTCGTGAAATCCTTTTCTTGAAAATTTGTTAGGGTTTTCTTCAAAGTTGAAGAACTCTGAGATTAATAGATAGTTATGGTTTTCTGAAGAGTTTGAGTGATTGAGAGATTGTTAGGGTTTCCTGATGAGAGATTGTTAGGGTTTTCTGATGAGAGATTGTTAGGGTTTTACGATAAGAGATTGTTAGGGTTAGAGCTTCACAGTTGCAGACATGGCGATAGGTGAGAGATTTTTTCCTTTTTTTTTGGTGAGAGACTTTTCTTATTTTTGTGAAGAGTGAAGAGACTAATGATTTTGGGCGCGTTGTGAAAATATTGGGGGGAAACATGGGATAGGACACGTTGCAGTTGTCAAAAATTAAATATTCTCCGAAAAATTCTTGGGCAGACACGTGACCAAATTTGGGCGGGATTTTGGGCGGGAAAGTGGAATATTCTGATTGGTCTAAGCAAAAGCATACGGATTGGCAAAGAAACACAATTTTTGACAAACAAACACAAAATTCCCACCGTTAGATTTAGTAGCAGTTGCTTCCCCTAACTTTGGTACGTTGGATTAGACAAAATTACAACAAAAAAAATTTGGTGGTAACACTCTAAGTAACATAGATATAACCTGGCTCCGAGCACGAAACCTGGCGGTAACTGGTAAGTGGACTATTCTAAGTCAGAGACTTCGTAAAAACGATGAATCCGTCTATCTATAAATAATATCGGTGCCATTAGAATATTCCTCCAACCCTTAAACCTGACCGGTTTTGGCAACTTCGAGACATAACATGGCTCCGAGATCGAAACCTGGCGATGAGTGGACTACTCTAAGTCGGGGACTTCGTAAGAACGATGAATCTGTCGATTCATAGGTAAGATGCTTTCATAATATTCCTCCAACCCTTAAACCTGACCGGTTTTGGCAACTTCGAGACATAACATGGCTCCGAGATCGAAACCTGGCGATGAGTGGACTACTCTAAGCCGGGGACTTCATAAGAACGATGAATCTGTCGATTCATAGGTAAGATGCTTTCATAATATTCCTCCAACCCTTAAACCTGACCGGTTTTGGCAACTTCGAGACATAACATGGCTCCGAGATCGAAACCTGGCGATGAGTGGATTACTCTAAGTCGGGGACTTCGTAAGAACGATGAATCTGTCGATTCATAGGTAAGATGCTTTCATAATATTCCTCCAACCCTTAAACCTGACCGGTTTTGGCAACTTCGAGACATAACATGGCTCCGAGATCGAAACCTGGCGATGAGTGGACTACTCTAAGTCGGGGACTTCGTAAGAACGATGAATCTGTCGATTCATAGGTAAGATGCTTTCATAATATTCCTCCAACCCTTAAACCTGACCGGTTTTGGCAACTTCGAGACATAACTTGGCTCCGAGATCGAAACCTGGCGATGAGTGGACTACTCTAAGTCGGGGACTTCGTAAGAACGATGAATCTGTCGATTCATAGGTAAGATGCTTTCATAATATTCCTCCAACCCTTAAACCTGACCGGTTTTGGCAACTTCGAGACATAACATGGCTCCGAGATCGAAACCTGGCGATGAGTGGACTACTCTAAGTCGGGGACTTCGTAAGAACGATGAGTCTGTCGATTCATAGGTAAGATGCTTTCATAATATTCCTCCAACCCTTAAACCTGACCGGTTTTGGCAACTTCGAGACATAACATGGCTCCGAGATCGAAACCTGGCGATGAGTGGACTACTCTAAGTCGGGGACTTCGTAAGAACGATGAATCTGTCGATTCATAGGTAAGATGCTTTCATAATATTCCTCCAACCCTTAAACCTGACCGGTTTTGGCAACTTCGAGACATAACATGGCTCCGAGATCGAAACCTGGCGATGAGTGGACTACTCTAAGTCGGGGACTTCGTAAGAACAATGAATCCAACCATATACTGGGAATATTCCTTTGGAATATTCTATGTATATCATCACATCATAACCACCCATTCATTTAATTTTTAATTTTATTTCATCTACAGCCGTTAAGTTTTTTTTTTTTTTTTGTTTAACATCATTCTCATTTCTATTCCTTCCTTATCCTTTTCTTTTTTTCCCTCAACTGCATCTCCCCAGTGTGTTCGACGGAGAAACTTCACCTCAAACCACCATTATTCAAACCAACATCACTCAAACCACTTCGGTACAGCAGCACCTCCATAACTCAAACCACTGGCAACTTCATCGTCTACGACTCCAACAGCTCCGTTCATTACCATCGTTTTTAACTTCATCGATCTCAGGAGATTACTTCACCAACTTCATCATCACCACACAATGTTGAAGATCGATCTGTAACCCATATCTCGACTAACCACTTCCACCAATTTCCCGAAGTTGAAGATCGATCTGTAACCAAAGCTCAATTTAGGGTATATTGTTTTTTTTGATTTTTGAATTATGTTTTTTTCAGTGACTTTTTTGCATTAAAATTTGAATTAGGTTTTTTGATAATCAACACAGAACAATATGGGTTTGGTTTAAAATTTCATTAAAATCAACAATATGGGTAGTTTGTTCCTTTCTTATGATATTGATTTCATCAAAATCAACAATATGGGTAGTTTCTCCTTCAGTCTCTTTTTATTTTTTCTGCAGTCATGTTGATTTTTTTCTTTTAATGTCGAAGGTGCATCATAGACGTTGCAGTCTTCTTATCTTGCTTTGTTGAAAATGTTTTGTTTGCTTTGTCTAATTTTCAGTAAATCATAATCATGATTCAGAAATTGGCTCATTAAGTTTGTTGGGTATGTTTCGATTTGGCAGGTGAGGGCTTGAATATGTGAATCTGTGACTCATAATCGTGGTCCTTCGAAAGACTGAAGATTTGCATACTAGAAGAGAAAAAGATCAGTCCTAACTGAATTGTGTTAGTGTTTCTTTGTCTAATTTGTGATGTTCTAGGTGGCACATATGATTAGAGATGTCAATACTAACCCAGGGATATGTTAGTGTTAGTCCCTGTAGTATATGTACTTTGTTCTGAATGAAATTTAAAAGTCGTAAACTGAAGTTCATTTTGAGATAAAAGGTTAAAGCAATTAGATACCGTTTTCCTGATTACATTTGGTTATACTCTTTGTGCCAGCTATTTTCGTTATCAAGAAGGGAAATTGAAATGTTTTTTTTTTAACTGGATTGAAGAACTGAACAGATTTGCAGATTCAAGTCATTCAAAATTATGAATAAAGATTGGGTTCATTGGCCAAGGTTAATATGTTGTTCACTGTAGAATATTACATTCTTTACATTGGTTTTCCCTCTTTTATTGTGTTATTCCGTGATTAATTATTTTGTCGTTCTTTCATGTAGGGGTGATCTTCCATATCAGGAGGCCTTGAAGAATTTCATAGATACCGTTTGTCAGAGACTTGGAAATCCTTCTGAATTCAGTTGTCCTTGTGTTGATTGTAAGAATCTCACTTTCCCACTTCCTCCGAAAGAAGTGCATCTTCACTTGCTGAAACGAGGTTGGGATCCTACATACACTGAGTGGGTTTTTCACGGGGAGACTATGCACACTTCTACTGATGTACACCAAGAGGGAGCAACAAGGGGATCATATCATATAGATGTTGCTGTTGAAGCTGATGCACATATCGATCAGGGACATGAACCTGTGCAAGATGAGGGTTTGGAAAACCATGTGGAAGAGGCGGACCCACCGTTATATCCTAATTGTAAAACACACACAAAGTTATCCATCACTGTTGAATTGTATAGGCACAAGACAGTAAATGGTTTATCTAGGAAATCTTTTGACGAACTTCTCAAGACAATCGGTTCCTTGTTGCCGCCAGATCATTGTCTTCCTTGCTCAACATATGAAGTGAAAAAGCTCCTGAAATCTTATCAATTGACTTACCAGAAAATGCATGCTTGTATTAATGATTGTTGTTTGTTTAGAAAAGATTTGAAAGATGCAGACGAGTGTCCTAAATGTCATTATTCTAGGTGGAAGGCAGACACATCTAACATGGACGATGCTGAAATGATAGACAAGCCGCAAAAGAAGATACCGGTGAAAGTGCTTAGGTACTTCCCCATTGTGCCGAGATTGAGAAGATTGTTTCAATCAGCAGCCCTGGCTGAGCAGTTGATATGGCACGCGACGAACAAGAGTAAGGATGGGAAGATGCGTCATCCAACAGATTCTTTGGCTTGGAAGCACATAGACACAAAGTATCCCGAGTTTGCTTCAGATCCCCGTAATTTGCGTCTTGGGCTTGCTGCTGATGGATTTAATCCATTTGGTGATCTTTCCGCAGCCCACAGTTGTTGGCCAGTGATGCTCATGGTTTATAATTTGCCCCCTCAATTGTGTATGCAAGGTGACAACATAATTCTGAGCATGCTGATTCCAGGAAAAAAACAACCGGGTAATGACATTGATGTATACTTGCAGCCCTTGATTGATGATCTTTTTGAGTTGTGGGAGAAAGGGGTGCAGGTATATGATTCGTTTACTAAAACAGATTTTAACTTGAAGGCGTTATTAATGTGGACAATAAACGATTTCCCTGCATATGGTAATTTATCTGGATGTACGTATAAAGGGAAGGCAGCCTGTCCTCTTTGCGGTGAAAATACACTTTCAAACTGGTTGGCATTTAGTCGTAAAACTGTCTACTTGAATCATAGGAGATTTCTTCGTCATAATCATCCTCTTCGGCAGAAAAAAGACTGGTTTAATGGAGAGATTGAGAGGAAGGAAAAGCCACCTGTTATGTCTGGTGCTGCGGCACTTGAATGTCAGAATAGTATTACAAATGATTTTGGGAAAGCGGAGAAGAACGAGGAGGAGATAAGGAAAAAGAAAGAGCAAAAGAAGAAGAATAAGGGCAAGAGTAGTGCGGAAGCAAGTGCAAATGTGGGTAATTCTAAATGTGGGAAGCGGAAAAGGGATGTTGTTACTGATGCGGCTATTTCTGGTGCAAATGATGATGAAACTGAACTTCGGGTGTTTAACAAACGGTCAATATTCTTCGACTTGCCTTACTGGAAGGTTAGTTCCATAACTTCAAACTTACTTGTTAATATTTGGCTATGGGTTCTTCTGCTTTGCACCATGTTAGCCTCTAAACTTCACATTATCAACAAATGCAATCTAAATGGCACACTCGTTCTTTTGATATAGTGTTTGGGAAGTATAATGCATCTGAGTACTTTTCCCAATGTGATAAAGCATCGGCAGCATCAGTTTGATTGCACCATAATTGACACATAATAGTATATTTTCAGTATAATGAGCATTTTGTTTCTGTTTTTTCCAGCATGACATTATAATAGAATTAATTACTTACCTAAGATTCGACAGCATGACATTATAACTTTCACATAGATTAAATGTCTGATCTTTTATTTCTTTATAGAATTAATTACTAATGTTGGGTTTTTCCATCTTCCTAGGATTTATTACTACGACACAATATTGATGTTATGCATACAGAAAAAAATGTTTGCGAGAGTATTATTGGTACCATATTGAATATAAAGTCCAAAACAAAAGACGGTCTAAAGTCCCCCAATGATCTGAAGAGTATGGGAATAAGACCAGAATTACATCCAGTAGAGATAAATGGAAAAACGATCCTTCCACCAGCACCATACTGTTTAAATGACAAGGAAAAGGCTATATTGTATAATAGGATGAGAAATTTAAAGGTTCCATATGGTTTTAGTTCTGATCTTAGAAAGCATTTCTCAAAAGATGGTTGCTTAGGTGTTCTTAAGGCTCATGATTACCATGTTCTTATGCAACAAATATTACCCGTTGCTTTGCAAGGACTTTTACCTGTAGGGCCAAGGGAGGCAATTTTCAGGTTATGTTCTTATTTTCACGAAATATGCCAAAGGGAAGTTGATCTCCATAGATTAATAGAACTTGAAGTAGAAGTTGCTGAGACTTTGTGTATGTTTGAGAGGTACTTCCCTCCGTCACTTTTTGATGTCATGATGCACTTGACAATTCACCTAGCTCGAGAAGTGCGATTATGTGGACCTGTACAATATCGTTGGATGTATCCATTTGAAAGGTATGCCAATTTAATTTATATTACTTCTGTTTTTTGGTTTTGTGTAGAAAGTTATGCCCTTTGTATCTTAGAGATACTAATATTTAATTAACTAGTAACTGTTGCATACTCGACTTTCCTAGGTATATGAAGACATTCAAAGAATATGTAAAGAATTATGCACAACCTGAAGCTTGTATAGACGAGTGTTATCTTGGAATAGAGAGTGTTAGGTATTTTGATATTCGTAAGGCCCAAGCAGCTGAAACAGGAGTAGAGCAAAGGCGTAACGAAAACACTCAAAATGGTTCCACACCGGCAGCACGTCCTCTTTCTAAAGGTGTCCAAGTGCATATGGATAGTGAGAAGTTAAAGATATCTCACAGATATGTGCTTTTTAACACACCCGAAATTGACCCATATATGATGTAAGTATGATGTTCACGTTTATTAAAATGGTCTGTCAATTAATACTTCATTTTCTAATTTTAATTTTGTCTTAGAATGCATATGGACGAGTTAAAATCTCCTGCTGGGAGGGCAATTACTAGTGAAGACCAACTCAATTCCATACAGTCTGACACATTTGCAGATTGGTTTCAACAAAAGGTATGTTTAGTCCACTCTTAGTCAGATTATGCATCTTAGTATAGTTTAAACACTTGGACATTTTGCTGCTGCGGAAAACTACTACAAAAAACACAAATGCGTGTGATTTTGTTTCATTCTATCAGATAGAACAATCCATGTTCGGCACACCATCATATAAATCTAACTTCTTATGCTTAGATAACAAATTTAGTTATATTCTTATGTTCTGAGATTATACATTTGTAGGTTAAGATGCAAATTTAACAAGGCATGCCAATATCACACACGGTAGAATGGTTGTCATATGGGCCGTTGGAAAACTGCATATCATATAAAGGCTTGCTTATCAATAACACTAGGTTTATTACGAAGGATGTTAAGAGAGTCACACAAAACAGTGGAGTTTCAATTGAATCAACAACCTTAGTTGCAGGATTGTCAGAAACTAGTGGGTTCTATGGTGTTTTAGAAGAAATTCTATTGTTGGACTACAATCATATGTTTCAAATTCCAATATTCAAATGTGATTGGGCTCACACCAATTTTGGTGTGAAGGTAGAAGATGGCTTTACATTAGTCAATTTAAAGCAGCATAAGACCAATACTGTAACGATCCATTCATTTTAGCAAAGCAAGCGCGACAAGTTTTCTATTCTCGAGAGTCAAATACATCTAACTGGTATGTGATGGTGAAACCACCGCCCAGGGGTTTCCATGAATTAGAGGAATACAATGAAAAGCATGACACAATTTTCCAACCAGTGGATATTTCAACTCTTGGTTTCCAAATGGATGACGAGAACGAGAGTTACTTAAGAGAAGATGGGGAATATACCATAGTGGTTCCGACAAAGAAGAAGAACAAAAAGAAGAAGAAAAAGAAGTTCACAAGTTAGATCAATAGTTTATTGTTTTTACGGTATTGTATTCTTACTTTAGCAATATTTGGTGTTATTTGCCTTCTCAGTAATCTACTTCAACTGCTATTCTCAAGTTTCTTGCTACAGCTGAGTGTGTAGTTCTGTATGAGTTTCCTGTTATTCTCAAGTTTCTTGCTACAGCTGAGTGTTAATTCTGTATTGGCTTGTGTATTTATCACTTATCAAACTCTATGTTCTATTGTTGGTAATTCAGGGCTGCTTTTGTTATCATCATTTGTGTGTGAATATCGGTTTGAAGATGGTAATGTTTTTCAGAATATTTGTTTGTTTGATGGTATACTTTTTCCATAATTCCCCAGTTGCATGCTTTGCTTAAAGCGGGTGGTCTTATAGAATGTATGTGATTATTTACAGAGAAGAATTTATATGGTTACAGAGAATGCTTCGCGCTCTTTGTGGCTCAGTCGGCTTTGCGCATTATATTTTGTTTTACAACGCTTATGAAGGGTTGTCATAATAGTATATTAAAGAACCACCAACTTTACAGAACTTGTGATAGTGTAGGTATGGTTAGTGGTGTAGACTTCCATATAGGAGGCTCAAGGTCGAATCCCCCAAACCTAATTTTTTCCCACATTCTATATTTTAACTTCAACAACACTTATAAGTGTCGTTATACGTTTCTATTAAAAAAAAAAAAAAAAAAACCCAAACTTGTGAACTGTAAGGATGGTTGATGAGCTATACATCCATGCATTAGGTTCATGTTCGAATCTCCCCTCTAACGTATTTTTCATTATCATATTTTTGTGTTCTTCAACAACACTTGTGAGAATTGTGATAGGCTAAGTCACTACACTTATGAAACAAAGTTGTTATACCTAAATGTCGTCACAACAGTTTTTCTAAAGGAGTTGTCGTTTGTTTTCTTAGCGCAACCCCTTGTTCCTAAGGGTTGGTAGTGATGATATACGACAACTCTTTCTTTGAAACCAGTTGTAAAACATAGGACTTTCTACGATGTATAGCGAAGTGTTGTAAATCTCCAGTTGTAGATGTATATTTTTCCCGTAGTGTCGGGATTAGTTGATATTCTAGCAATAATTTGGGAAAGTTTTTGTCGATGATTACTTGAGATTGGTTGGTTACACGCAAACAGGGTTGATAGCTATTTAGATTTCGAAAATCAAGGGATTTATTCGCTGTTGAAGCAAAACAGGGAAGATATATTTAAAAAAAAATACGTAAGTGCTGTGGAGTAAAAGGAGAAGATTCGTGAAGATTTCTTGGACCTGTTGAGTATAAATACGAATATACAAGTCCTAGAAAGTTTTGTCGGGAGTTGGGAGGAGAAGAGAGGAAGCTGCAGAGGAAGAATCACCAATTCTCTCTGCTGCTGCTGCTGTTCGTGATGAAGATGAAGAAATGAAGAACACACTGCCGAAGACAGTCGTTTATTGACAGTCATAGTGTGGGTCTTAAAACGCGACAACGACAGTTTATCTTTTTATCGTTCCTTTTGTAACGGTGAACATCGCCTTTGCAACAGTTATTTCTGTTGCAATTTTTCTGTTCACTTGTTTTACTCCCTTTAATCAACTTTTGAGCTTTATACATGTATTCTGAAATTATGATTAATATGAGGAGCTGAACCCGAACACTGGGGTGATGGAGGAAGCCTTATTTCACACTTGGATAATTATATTTAATTCTTCTCATGACTTTTGCACTAATTTTAATTGAAATTATGATTTGAAAAAATTAGTTGTCATTTGATTTGATGCGGCATGCTTAGCTTAGATGATTTGATGTCCCATGCATAACATTTACATCTAATATTTGGATAATTTATCTTGGCAAAAATAAGAGTCAATGTATTTTATATATTTATTGAGCTATAATTGTTAAAAGAATTATTATTTGAACCTTAAGAAATGAATTCGGCGGAATCCTAAACCCCAGTACCTCTCTCACCATTGTTAATATTTTTGTGTATATATTTTATTAAATCTAAAAATCCATCACCTTCACAAGTCTGATACGAATCCCTTCTTACCATCATTACTACAACCACGAAAAACCTTTAATCACGCCTTCGACTTTTAGAGTCACGCACGTGAATATCAAGTCCTTTGGATCATATTCATAACAACAAAGGAAAAATCTGTTTGGTATGTAACCATTCTAACCAATCTTGCTAGAAGTTATTGTTGAGTCGTTGACAAAGGATCTTCTGTTTAATCTAATAAACTCCTTTGTCTAGTTAGATAGATCAATTTAAATATTGATTACCGAAATAATCAAATTCTATATTTGCAATCAATTAATATAGATCTCAAAGAGAAACTATAAAGCGATGCCGATCTCACGCAATTAATCAATGGAAAGGAAATTCATAAGTGTGTTGGTCCGGTTTTTCATTGAAGACAATTTATATGATAATTACAATATGACAAGGTAGAACCGATATTAACTTATGTTGAGAATCAAGGTAAAACCGGTTATAGCCTATATTGTATGACAAGGTATAACTGATCCTAACTAGTATTGGGAGATAAGGTAGAAACGTTCATAACCTATATATAGTGACATGGTATAACCGATCCTAACTAGTTTTGGAAAGCAAGGAATAACCAGTCGTAGCCTATATTGGGAGTCATGGTATAACTGATCCCAACTTAGTTTGGGAGTTATAGTAGAACCGGTCCCAAGAGCAAAACCGAGTTTCCAATTTTCACATATTTCTTTATGTTGTTTGTGAACTTGGAATTAGGTTTTCCAAGATAGGAAACTTCTAGATGTCAACATTATTTGAACATGTACATAAATCTTATCATTAATTGTTCAAAGATACTCCTTGAAGCTCAAGGTGATCCCAAACATAAATATTGAAAAGCATTTAATTATGATTTTCGATTTTATATGTTTTAATTACCAAAAATTAAAGCATATACTTTAGAAAAGGATTATTAGTTAATGTGTTATACTAACAATAGAAATTTTTTAAGCGAGATTTCAGATATATTGTTTAACATTAATTGGAAATAGGAAAACCGAAATTAGTTACTTTATTGCATATCTTGAGAATATTTTTGGTTTTGGGATTTTCATGTTGTCTAAACAACCTTGGTCTATAAAAACTTGATTTCGCATTTCTTGCAAACTATCCTAAGAGCCAGGCAAACTTCATTTGTGTTGCTTCTGGTGAAGTCGTCTATCCGGAGAGGAAAGTACTTCTGTGGGATCAAGATACTCTTCGAGTACCATTGGTTGGAAACTTGATAATTACATTGTTATTTTAGTTTTCAATTATTGATTTGATTAACTAACAGTTGTTGAAACTTTGATTGCACCTAGTTTGATTATTCTTGAGAGCATTCTCTTCTAACTTAAGGGTCACTCAAACTAGATCAATGTCTCGACGAGATCTTTAGAACTGTTTTTAGAACTAAAGACATCTTGTGATAATCCCATTGTTAATAGACTACATTTTGTACGTGATTGATTACAGGAGGATTCAAGTTTGTGTTGTGTAGGTTATTATGAAGGCAATTGAAGATTTGAAGACAAAGAAGATTTATCTAATTAGTATTCGAATCTTGTGGATTTGTGCACACATATTGACAGGATGGGATCTAACTAGATCTTGTTTATCTTTGATAGACTTGCGGTTATCTAATTGATAAGATCGGAATCACTTTATAGTTTCTCTTTGAGTTCTATATTATTTGATTGCAAATCCAGAAATTGATTATTTCGATAATTCAGATTCAAACTGATCGAACCAGACACAAGAGTTTATTATATTAAACATATGAGCCTTTGTCTACGACTCAAGATATATTTTCTTAAAGATTGAATAGAGTGGTTACCAAACAGATTTGTTCATTTACTGTTTGGAATACAATCTAAAAGAGTTGAGTACATAAGACTTTACTTAGTAAAGCAACTCGATATAGTGACTTATGTCTTGAGATTCACGTGCGTGGCCAAAATTTCGAAAACGCAAGGATACCGAGGGAGATAAGTAACTAGGGGTAGTTTACTTGTCTCAACTATACGAAGTTGGCATTTGTTCTTTGTATAGATGATTAATTCTAAGAGTATTCAAAACCGGACTAGGTCCCGGGGTTTTTCTGCATTTACGGCTTTATCATTACAAAATATTGTTGTGTCATTTACTTTACTTCAGCATTATAATTGTTTTATTATAATAAAGTAAATAACACTTGTATGTTAATCCTAATCACTTGACATTGATCTTATAGTCAATCGGTCTTGTACCATAACTATTTTCAATTGAAGATCAAGTTATCATATTGTCTCAACTTTTTCCATAAATGATTACACTTGGTATCAAACTTATAGGTTGAAACAAAAATATTGTGGTGTATTTGGATATCCTCGTCTTTTCAATTGGTATTAGAGCATGCACACACGAAAATATCTAAGAGTCTGTAGTTTGTGCGATCCAACCTATAACATTTGAGTCATTATAGTTACTGTTGAAGGTATATGTGATTCAGTTAAGGTAAAACAACATAAAGAAGACATCGATGAGAAATCAGTATCTGATAAAGTCTTCACTTGTGAATCTATTGAGCAAGAAGATCTTTGTGATAATAAAGACTCCGATGACTGGGAAACTCACCTTGGAAAAAATTTGGAAAAAATTTGGAAAAAATATCCAATGACGGTGATTCAGATATCGATAAAGATGTAGAAAAAGATATTTCATAAGGTTTCACCTATTTGTCACCCATACTTTTCCTGTTTGCCAGCTCCCCTAAAATATTAAAACTAATTCTACTTTTTACTTTTTATTTTTCCTATTTACCACCTACAAAAGTCAAATAAAATTTGACCACAACTACTACTTTTCTTCTTCTTATTTGTTGATTTCCCTTTTCATTAAAATAATTCTTCTTCTTTATTAATCCTCCTTCATTAAAAGCGCTTAATTATTAATTATGGTATACCAAAAATTAATTGGTAATTGAATATTTATCCCTACTTTTGATGGACTTTACAAATATCCTTATCACACAATGAATATTTCCTTCTTTATCTATAAGCCCATCAGAGGTCCACTAACATTTTTTCTCCTTTCAATATTTATTCCTCCCTCTTTTAGATCGGATGAAGGATTTATTTCTTCTTCTTTCTCTTCTTCCCTTCAACGTCTGCAACTACCATCACTACCAACTCCTCTGTCGCCGCACCAACACGTCCTCCACAAAAATCTGTTGATCTATCAATATGTTTATGTTCGATTTACAACCTGTTAATTATTGTTCTTCATCTTCTTAGGTTAAAAACTGATTTTCCGGATTCAGGTATCGACAAATTTAATTTTGGTTTTCGATTTCATAATTTCAAGTTGGAGATTCAGGGAGATATTTGCAAGTTCGAATTATTGAAAGAAGATACTGATTTGGTATGTACAATTTTCAATTTTTTTGCATTGATTTTGAGAGATAGAGAGTTATGTGATTGAAACAAATCAAACCAAACCACTCCCATCACCACCATCTTCATCATCACCATCTCTACAACTATCAGCACCTTCTTCGCTGCCAACTGGTTCAGGATTTTGAAGATTAGTTTTCAAAATCAGATCTGACGAGATGGAGATTTGATTTAGGATTTGGAATTTGATCAATTGGTTCAGATGGTTCGAATTGGTATTGAAGCTTCATAGAATACATTGGAGGTTGCTGCTATGGATTATAAATGGTGGTTGATGGTTCTGACGGTGGTTACTGCAATGAAGGAGATTAATTTGTTGTTTTTTATAAAGCTACAAGAGATGATCAATTGGTGTTGTTTATATGTTTTTGTGGGATCAATTGTTGTTGTTGACCTAATTTTTTATGGGATCAACTATGGTTGTTGATCCATTTATGGGATCAACTATTGTTGTTGACCGAATTTTTTATGGGATCAACTATGGTTGTTTACCCATTTATTGGATCAACTCTTGTTGTTGACCCAATTTGTTATTGAATCAATTACTGTTGTTGATCCTTTCAACTTCCATTGTTGACAATATTTCCTTGGATAAGTATAATCATGCTTGTATTTTAAATCATGTAAATTTCTTCCAATGTTGAACTTGTGGTGCAATGGTAACATGACTGATAACATGTAAGATGATGCGCATTCGATTCACGCCAAGTTCACTCCATTTACATGGATCAACTTCTACTATTGATCCATTTTTTTTGGATCAACTACCATTGTTGATCCCCTAAATTGGATCAACTTCTACTGTTGGTTATATTTTTATTTGGATCAACTACTGTTGTTGATACAAAAATATTTGAACCAGTGGTGGTGGTGGCAGTGATGGCGGCGGCGGACTAGTGGTGGCGGCGACGACGAACTAGTGGTGGTGGAGGACTGGTGGTGTAATAGTGGTGGTAGAATATTAGTGGTGGTGGCGGTTGGTAGGTGGTGGTTGTTGAACGGTGGTGGTGGAATGGTAGTTGAATGTTGGTGGTGGTAGTGCTAGTGAAGTGGTAGAGGAATAAATTTGTTGCATTTTGAAATAAAGAAAAATATTATATGAGTGAGGGTATTAAGGGAATCTAATTTTAAATGGATAAGGTTATTAAAAAGTAGGGACATATTTATTGTTGTATAAGGATATATTTATTGGATGTCAAAAGTAGAGACATATAAATAATATACCCAAAAATTAATTATTTTTCTAAAATTGTGTTAACTCCAGTCTTAGAGAATCGAATATTAATCTCACCTTCATTAATTACCATTTCTAGTTTACGTCACCTCCAGAACAATTATACTTTACATGCTTACTTCGAAACTACCAATTCAATTAACAGGAAACATGACATCAGTGTCAAATTATTGCTCAAATTGCACATGACGCATTGCTTAAAAAGAAAAGTCATCATGAAACTCATCCACCAAAGCGTGATCTTAAACCTATTTCATATCTTGACTTTCGACTCTCAATATTGTTATTTTGTTTGGATCAAGGAGATATGAGAAAGGAAAAAATAAGAGATATAGGAAAAATTTCTAACCGATTACAGTGGTGCTTATTGTCTTTTTATCGTGAAGTGTTGTTGGTAGTCAAAAGAGATTGATGATCGGTGAAGATACAAAATAAATTTTGTTACACGAACCTTAAATCTAAAACAAAATGATATGATTATTTAACAATTGTTTTTCTAGTCTATAACCCAATCTGGAAGTAGATAAGTCCAAAGGTATGGAAACTACAAGCTTATAATTCACTTATGCGAGAACGTTTTTTTGTTTATCAGACAAGAAAACATGGGGGAAGGTGGTGGTATATGGGTGGTCGATGGAGTACAAGAAATATTTACAACTTAGGGTTCTTTTTTTTATATATTTTGAGCTAGGGGTGGTTTTATGGTTGAGTCTAAACAAAAAGTCAAGAGAGGTGGTATTTAGGATATTTTGAAATTTACATGGGTGGTAAATAGGATAAGTGGGAGTGGAAATTTATGCGAGTGGAAAATAGGAAAACCATGGGTGATAAGTAGGGAAAACCTTTCAGAATACTTGTCACTATTAGATACATTACCAACAAAAAAAACTATCTACTTCAGATGTCATTGGTTTCCTCACTCATTTGTGCAGAGAAAACAAGAAACTAAGAAAAGTTTTTTATGGGTATCATAGTGGATTTAAGAACACTCAATATTTTCTTAAAGACTGCAGAGATAATTTGAACTCAAAATCCCTTGATTATGAAAATCTCTGCATAGAACAATATCTGTTGAAAAATAAACTTGTTGAAACTGAAGCAAGGATTAATTCTCAACAGCAAATGTTTGAAGAAAATGAAGGATTTCTTATTTCTCAAGAAAAACTCCTTGAGACTGATCTTGTCACTGCTAGCTCATGATAAAATTAAAGCATTAAAAGAAGAAATTACAAAGTTAAAAACACTTAATGATGGTACAAACAATGTATCCTCTTTGTTGGAAGCAGGAAGAGTTCATGGTGATCATGAGGATTGGGATATGAAGGAATAGAAGTTCCAACAACAACAAAGAGATAAAGTTTGTCAAAAGCTTCATGTCCTTCCATACAAGAGGATCTCTCTAAAGACAAGCCTACTAAGTTAAATCAAACTATAAGTCATGATATATATCAAAGTCTTCAAGTGAGATTCATGAAGAAAGTACATCATCGAATGACCAAAAAATTGAAACTCCAAAGATTGAGAAATATACCGCTCAAAAAACGAGAAGTCCACAAAAGTGTAACATGAAAACTTATACTCCATATGTTAACAAGCATTGTTATTTTTATGGAAATAAAGGTCATTTGCAAAGAAAATGTAAAATTCGTAGATGCATGATGCTCTATCTTTTGTATCAAACGAATTGGGCAAAATTACTTCTCATAGAACTCACATTACTATTTTCCGAATTTTAGACAAAAAAATTATTTTAACAATAGTTCATGTCCCTGTTGTACAAGAGTACTCTATAAAAGGACCAGTAATAAAAAAAGGGAATGTCTTTGTCAATTGAAAGACAAGTTCTGATGTTTCGACTTGGAAAAAGGTAGTTTTGCAGGATATGCAATAGTATCTTCATCCTAAATCCACCTACAAATGGATTCCCAAGTCTGAAGTAAAAACCAGAAAAGTGATATCTAAAGAAAACTATAAGAAAGACAATCAGTTGTTGATCTTAGATAATGATGATTATGAACATCTAATCATTAGACTGAAAAATGATCTAAAGATATCTGCTGGTATTGATACAAGGGTCCCCTATAACGATCTATCTCATTATAGGAGAAGAAAAAAGAAATCAATCAGAGATCACTGATTTCTTAAATTATTTTATCTTTATGCATATTCATTTCTTTAATAGAAAAATATGATAATACGGTGTATATATGTATTTATTTATTTTAAATATGATAAGATAAGTTTAGATTATTTTATGTAACCATAAGAGAAAAGTACTCCCCTTACTTGTATATATTCCCGATTTTTGGAAATACTTTCGAAATTTATTAAGCTTTTCTTCTTGAACCACTTGAAAACTATTTATACGAATGGTTTCGGTTCTATTTTATACATACAAAATCAAGTATACTTTAAGAGAAATCTTTTGTATACAAAAGGATATTGTTCACAATATTTTCACATAAAAAGGAGGAGTATGTGTAAGATTTAACGATGGAAATTTCAGTTGTAATTAACTTTTTCAGATTTCGACCATTATCAAGAGAACTTCATACTATTCTTTTTGTAAAGAATGGAGAAGAAAGTGGTGATGTTGCTTGTAAACCTGGCCAAATTGGGGTATACCTAGATTTAAATGGACATGGTGCCTTACTAAGGGGAGGTCAAATATGGGTGAGTTTACTTTATTACCCTTGAAGTAATTAAATTTAAAAACTAAACCCTATTAATCGGTTAACCCTAAAATTAGAAACTAAACCATCTCTTAATCTTCTCTTCCTCCTTCATCTTCCATTAACCTTTGCAAATCGTGAACTTTAATTTTCCACAAAAATGGTCGATTCTAAACGATCAAGCAACAATAAAGATTCAACACGTAATATCAAAATATCCAAATCAGAGGGAAAATGTAAGGAAAAAGTTGGAACTAGTGAAATCAGTAAATCCGAAAATCCAAATCCTGAGAATGTTGAAAAGAACCCTCTACCAGCGAAAAGAAGACTGTAAGTGATTTCTAAACTCAAGCCCATTATTTTATTGTGTTTTTTGATTGTTATATTACATTAGAAATCAAAAATGATGATTTTCAGGGTTTTTAGTCGGCATGGTTATTTGAAAAATAGGATGTCGGCTTTAGGATGTAAGTATTAGTCAGCAGGGTCGTAACATGAATATCATGCCGGCTTTTCATAACTTCCATGGTGAATGTGAAACATTAACCAGGGCCGACATGGTAATCAATAACCAACCCTGTCAAATTTTCTCGCATTTTCTTAGTATTGTACAATTCCGACTTTTTGTCACAGAAAATTGATTTTCCTGAGTTAATAGACGACATCTTTCTTGAATAGGACCCTACCGACTGTGTGTTAGTCGGCATGGTAGATAATTAGGTGACTAGAACCATGTTTCAATGTGTATAATTTTCATATATTTTTTTGTGTATTGTTTAGGTTCCCAGAAGGAAAAATAGAAGATATCCCTTATCTTTTAGCAATACAGCAGATCTATTAGAATTTATTGACAAGATTTATCCTTCTTTAGAAGATCCTAGAGATGAAACTGAAGAGAATTGCCCTGTAAGAAAGTTACTTCTTATTAGTAAGAAAGATCCTGAAGAATTTCTAAGGTTTATGAACAGTCCTAGCAATCCCCTCAACTATGAAGAATGCACATCATCAACGGAGGAAGAAGAAGAGCTTGATCCAAGAATTTTTTTCAAGGAATCTAACTTTTCTGGAGTGAACCCCTATTACAATGAGGCTGGTGACTACATAGGTCTAGTGAAGTGCAAAAGATGATGCTGGTGAAAAAGCTAGTGATGTGGAGGAAGATAACAACAATGAGAAGGATCCATGAAATTCTTAAACTTATTATGTTTGCGTTATTATGTTTCACTTGGTTTAGAAACTTAGATTGTTATTTGAACTCTTAGATTGTGGTTTTAGACTTGTTAAACTTATGTTAATTTTCAGTGTCACTTGCTTTAGATTTTATTATTTTTTATGTAGTTTTAAACAATATTAGAGTTTTACTAAGTCGGCATGGTTTTTAAGATCGACCTTGCCGACCATCCTAGGCTTTATGCTACATTGCTGCCAGGGATAGGTAGTCAGCATGGTTTGTAAGATCAACCTTTCCGACCATCCCAGGATTTATGCTACAGTGCTGTCAGGGATATGTAGTCGTCATGGTTTGAAAGATCTACCTTGCCTACTTACTGTAACATGTTAATGTTGGTAGTATAAAAATATTACCTCTTAGGTACAAAGTAAAACCCATTGAATGCTCAATGACATCTTCAACCTTGCATAAAGAATGGAAGTTTCAAGTGCAACACAACCAAATATTTGTAGTCATTGTACACTAAGTGGTCATTTTGAAAATGATTGTCCCTTTGAAGGAAGCAAATGCGCTATTGATGGTTTTAAGTGATTCTTATTTCTCATGAAAGCTGCAATAGGATATATATATCAACCATATGCTTCAAAATGCACTTGCTGTGGGTTTTTCTATCGGATAAATGAGCGCCTAGCTCTGTATGAAGATGAAGTTGCTAAAATCAACCTTCTACCATGAACAGATCCATGTTGCAACGATAAGATGAAGCTAATTACCTCTCCTAAAAAATTTGTATCGGAAAAAGATACTATCTATGTCCCAAATGTGTTAGGGTTAAGTTTTTAAGGTTTGTATGCTCTAATTAAGTTTTAAAGGTTTTTAAGTTTTTAATAATTATTGCATTCAAATTTAGTTGGCACTATACAAAATTCAAAGCGTGCAGACGGCTGAACAGTCGGCACTTAACAGATTATTAAGCTTGCCGACGGACGTACATTCAACTGTTTATTTATATAATACAATGCCGACTATAATGTGTGAAGAACATCCAGGAACAATACTTTTTTTTTCTGTTTTGGTACGCAAGGTTATCCTCATAAACCCTGCCGACTAAAAATTAGTCGGCAATGTAGGAGGGAAATAACCTTTCCGAATGTTCCAAACCTTTTTTCCTGTGTTGTCATGCATGTACAGTCGGCAACCTGACAAAATAAAAACCTGCCGACCCTGGGACGGTCGACAAGGTCGTGTGATAAATACAATGCTGACCAAAGGAGTTGACGCCAAAAAAAACCACATCCATTTCATTCATTTGTAGTACTCCAAAGTACATTACAAAAAACACGATTACAAAAGTACTCTAAAAAGATTTCTTATTTCCTAATCATAATCACTCATCACTCAAATCTATTGGAGGGAGTTTATTCTAATCTATTGAACCTCCTTTAGTCAAATCTATAGGACATTCCTTAGACTCATCTAAAGCATTCCAAAGGTGCATGTTGTCTTCATAAAGTTTCATCCATTCCTTTCTCTTGTTGAATATGAATTCTTCCCAAAAACTAAACCTACAAAGAGGAGGTAATGGACATTCTTTGTTGAGTTGTAGACCAATAAAATGATTATTATCCACTAAATCCATAAAAATTCTTCTATACTTGAGCTTCTCCACACAAACCGCATGTTTTGGTGCAAATGCTACACTTAGTTCTTTACTAAAAAAATGTACTACGCATGACCACATATCCGTGAATAGATGGCCACACTCCGGCATTCTCAACCAATGCTCCCATTTGATCGCTGCATTTCCCTCTGGGCCTTTAACACTAGTAAGTAATTCTTTAAAAGTCGCTTTTTTGTCCTCCATCGAACCTTCTAGCATCATTGAGATATAAAACTCCTTGCCTTTTTCAAGTCGGGCGGCCATGTTCTTTCTTATGTATTGACATTAAGTGAGATTCTCCTCAACCGCTCCACCTAGGTGTCCCAATTGTTGGGAGGTAACGTGAAACCCACAATTTCCATCCTTTGGGACGTCGTCGGTACCAATAACGAACTCTCGAATAATTTGAGGGAGTTTTATGCGATACTCTTCCAATACCGGTTTTACTACCTTCATCAGACGACATCTTTTCTTCACAACACCTCCTTGACTTGCTTAACTCTCAAGAGGTGGAGTGTCATTTGGATTCAAGTTTGAAATGGTTGGTGTAGTTGTTTCTTTCCTCGGCCGACCCCTTTTCTTTACAACAACTTATACACTTGCTTGACTCTCAATAGGTGGAGTGTTATTTGGATTCAAGTTTGAAACCGTTGGTGTAGTTGTTTCTTTCCTTGGACGACCCATGTTATTTACATCTTCCACACTTGCTTAACTCTCGAGAGGTATAGTGCTATTTGGATTCAAGTTTGAAATGGTTGGATTAGTTTTTTCTTTCCTAGGACAACCTCTTTTCTTTGTAGCCATATCCTCTTTGTATTCCGTCTCGGTATAATAATGTCCGGATGGATCGCATTTTGTACTCAAATACTCTTTAATTTAATGCCTTTCTTCCGCCCTTGTATTTGTGGTAGGTGGTCTACCTATTGGATCTTGTTTCCCCGGTTCTTGAAGTTCTTCCATAAAAGGGTAAACAATCGGCATCAACTTGTGCTTCATAGTTTGTTTGTCCAACCTATTCAACGTTGGGTACTTATCGAGGATTATTCTCTCAAGTTCCATGTCGCCAAATTCTTCACTGGGATCTTCTCTTGGATCCGATTTGAAATATAATTTCTTTCAATAAGGATCAATATCTTCAAATCGGAATCGGAGTTTTATACCTACCAAGCATATGACGACATGGAAGTCTAATAGCCTTCATTATCCAATACTTACAAGGAGTACTCGGGTCATCATACTTTTGATACAACTTGAGATGTTTCATCATAAAACGTATTGCCCCATGCGAGACATTGCAATGTATTCCAACAAGAAACCAATTATCCTCCTTAAACTCCTTCAACTTCCGGAACCTACTTTCTTCGAATTACTTTCTTATCTTGTTGATATCATTATTAGTGTACTCGTGGATAACATGTTGCAACCTCACAATCCCATTTTGACTTGTGAAAATTAGACCTTTTAGTCTCCCATGAGCTTGCTCTACCATACATGTGGACTCAAGTTTGAAATGTTTACAGTCGTAAGTAAAACATACACAAACCTCTCTTTGTGTTGTGTCAACCATTGCCTCTTGAAATATTCCACTACTTTGGGGTAATTAGTGCCCCAATCATCCTCGAACTCGTTCAAGTTTATCTTATATCTTGCCACACTCATCTACCAAACCAACTTATCCCACGCTTTCATGAATAACCCAAATTTGATCTCACCTTCTTTCCATTATTCGTCTTCGTCTTCTTTCTTTTTCTCTTCCTCTCTTTCGTTGTTAGTTAGTTTACTAAGATCATCTTCCTCTTTTTCATGTTTAGTACCTTTCTTTGCCTTTGGCTTTTGGACATGATTCCTACATTCTTTCTAAGATTGAATTGTATATGCCAAGTACAAAGCAAATTTTATGCCTTGGGAAAAACTATCCTCACGGCGTTCATCAATGCTTGCTCATTGTCGGTCACTCCAACCCCAGGAGTCTCGTCTTCGTGGTAGAAAAGATTCAAAGTTTCCAATTCTCAAATATAGTTATCATCCTTCTCACAATCCATAAAACATCATGCCACCGTGAACGATTGCTTATCCGAGGTTTGTCTTGCAATGTTCAACAAAGGCATGTTGTACCTATTCGTCTTATAAGTACAATACATGAACAAAACTTGGTAAAAGCACCAGGCCAATTGAATCATATCGGGATGCTCAAGAAAAATACGATCCACCTTCCCCTCCAATGACTCATGGTGTCTCAATGTGTAGTTGTATTTGTGTGCCAACCATTGTGATTCTTCCATTACCTTTCTTCCATCCAATTCAATTCTTTTGATAGTTGCTTTGGCCGCATAAATTGTAATAAATGAATAAAGGTTATTCTTGTCATCCCTCTTGAACTTAATAAGGAGCTTGCTTGTTTTAATTACCCAACTTGTTTTTACTTTTTCGAACTCATGCAGTTTCAACTTGGCAACTTGGAAGTGCCAACAAGACTTTACGGATCTTTATGGTTATGCCAACCAATGTTAACTTTATTCATTCTCCACATGTTATCGGTGTCTTTGTTCATCCAAAAAATAATATTGAATGGGCATCCACACTTCTTTGAATTCGTCTTGTACACCCTAGTCGTCTTCTTATCATACACATAACCCTTTCTCTTGTAACTTGCATCTGGCGACCCACTAAACTCGCATACCATTTCAAACCGAGAACCTTTTTGTTGGGTGTTTTTTACTAGAATGCACATATTCTCTTTTGCTTTCTCAGTAACCCACTTGACTGTGTCGTCTTTTTCCTTCCATTCCAAAGCAATAATGCGCGGAAGTATCAGAACCCTTAACATTATAAGCTTGAGGCTGATCCGTCATCGGTACCAATGCAATCTATAAAACATCACAAGTTAGTTGATATGTACTACCATAGTCGGCGTGGTCGATATATAAAAAAATAACGACTAAAGAACAGCCGGCATGGTCGAAGAATAACACAGTGCCGAGTAAACTATAGTCGGCAGGGTCAACGTAATCCCAGCACTGCCGGCTTAAACATTTTCAAATCACGTCTCCTATGTTGTAAAAATCTTATAGTCGACAGGGTTCAAATTTTCGACCTTGCCGACTAAACACTGCTCATAAAAAGTCGGGGCATTCGGTTATATATACCACGCCGACGCTTACAGTCGGCAGGGTCGATAATCGTCGACCTTGCCGATACTGGGCATCAAAAGTGAAAAAAAAAACCAAAATCGATCATTTGCATGGAAAAATCACAATCTTCACCACATAAGTTGTGTACCCGATTAATTGCAGCTCTCTTTTCTTCCTCTTGATCATTAGATTCTACGTTTGGCTCATGACATTCATCACTTCCATACGTATCTTAAGCTTGAGTAAAATAAAAGTGAGGATCATGCATATAATCCATTTGATCATGATTTGGTAGATCATTATATAAGTACTCATCTATAGGAGGAAAATTAGAAGACTCTCCCACTTGAAAATCAGGATTATAATCACTCATGTCACAAATTTCTCAAAAACCATAACTCCCCCACCCCCACCCCCACCCCCACCCTACCCCCACGAAACTTCCTCTACTACTTCATACTCTTTCTTACTCTCAATTATTTCCAAATACACACATATAAATCAACTAACTAATCTAATCGTATCAATTAAATTAGTGTTAATCATTGCAGAAGCAATTTAGCCATTTCGAAAATACAAGGTTATAGGGTGGCTTCTTTTACTTCAAATTGACCTAGCTTTTATCTCATTAGGTATAACCCAATTAATCTGGTTATACTCCAATTTGGCCAGGTTTATAAATACTGTCTTGAAAATATTGAGAAAATTCTCGACTCAGCATCCACAATGAAAGGGAGATTCGAACTTTGTTCTGAATATTGTTGTTCATGGTGGTTTTTAGCTTAGGGTTAAAATCATAAAACCATACTATGATATGACGTCACTCTATAAGGAAACGGAGCCGTGAGTACCAATAGAGCATTTATTGAGCCTTCCAATACGTCTAGGAGAAAACTACCAGGGTACCTTTTTTTATGTATTTATTATGTTCCACGACAGAGCCCTCAGTACTGATTGGCATCATCTTCGCTCATGCCAGCCGCGCATGCTATCCAAGCGTGCTAATCACACATACTTCATATTTTAATGGGGATTTTAATAAAGTGCCACACTTCCAATTTCATGTTTAAGAAAGTGCCACCGTTTTTTCCAGAATTTATTTAATGCCACACATTTGACTTTTTCCGTCCAAAAAACTGTTGACATCTACACCCTCGAACCATATCACTATAACTGAGTTAAACCACATGACGAGTCAATACCGAGTTAAATCGTGAGTCGGAGCTAAATCAATACAACTCCAAAGATGATTTCAAATAATGTCCAATTACGTCAAAGCAACTGAAAAAAACCAATTTTGATCCACGTCTAGAAGTCGCAAACAGCCAGCCGCGATCTCATATCTCAATTTGTTGTAGTCTTCATTCTCGTCTTCAATTCGCTAAAACCCTCAAATCCGTTGATGTTGTTGTCACTGCTATCACCAGCAGTTACAATTCTCTATCAAGGCCAAGCTGCGCATTCCCGGTTCATTGAGTTCAGATGTTCCACTGGTTGCAATTGTTGAAGTGAACATCATCTCCGTTTAACTTCAAAACACTATATGAATCTCGACCAACAACCCCCAAAACCCAATTTGATTCGTAAATTTCACCATGGCCATGGACGAACTGCAACTTCTATGAAATTGAACGAACCCTTCATTAATCTGACAAGCCATGAAGAACTTGTATTAGGCATGACGAAACCTAATCCCTGTAAATAACCGTAATGGTTTGCATCACAGAAAAGGCCGAGGGGGAGGAGGGGATTAGGAGATTTTACAATGGAGGGAAGAAAATAGGAAAAAATGGATTGATCAAAGAAACCCAATTCCTTCACTAGTCCTGAATAGCCTATAAAATCGTTGGAGCTTAATCTTATTCTCGTTGAGTACCCATTGAGACATGGATCATGGTTGCATAGAACTGAGGCATATATCTGGGGAATTCTGTCGAGCACTTGACCTGCGACTTGTAAACTGATGTTAGTTCGTAACTTGAAGACCAAAACCAATTACTTCCATGCAGAGATTTCACATTTAATCAAAAACCCATATATTTCTAATCATTGATAATCTCAGTAACATCTTAATTTCCTCCATCTATCAATTTAATCAATGGAAACAACGACTTATCCTGAAAATTGGTCGACTGGATATGAAGCTTCAGAACCTGGTTACAGAGATTAAGTGAATTGAGAATTCGAAATCTGATTTTTGAAGTTTTAGAACCTGGTTGGTGCATAAGTTCTGAGATTTGAGTTTCTTCTATTTTCACTTCTTGTGATAGATGGGAACCATCTTATAATGAAGACGAATCTACACTCATGAGTTTTATGAAGAACATATGGTTGAACAAACTTATGATGAGTAATATTCAATTGAAGATGATAAAGATCATTGAAATCTATACGAACAACAACAGTAGTAGAGAGGAGGTGAGGCAGGTTGTTCGTTTATTGGTGAGTGATTGTGATATGTATAACAGGATTTGCAAGGGTAAGTATGTAAAATACAACAGATTTTCTTGACCTAGTCAACGAAAAAGACCAAACATGTGGCTCCTAACGGATTGGCTAACGGTAGTGGCATTTAATAAATTTTGAAAAAAACGGTGGCACTTTATTAAACCGGAAAACCAAAGTGTGGCAGTTTGTTAAAATTCCCTATTTTAATTAGGGTTTCGACGCGCTAAACCGTAATTTCTACATCTCCGCGCCAAAGGCATGCCAACCATGCCAGCCGCATCTCCTCGCCAATGGCATGCCAACCATTCCAACCATGCTAGCCGCATCTTCGCGCCAATGGCATGCCAACCATGCCAGCCGCACCATCGTGCCAATGGCATACGATCCCAGCCACATCTCCGCGCCAAAGGCATGCCAACCATGCCAGCCACACCATCATGCCAATGGCATGCCATGCCAGCTGCACCATCGTGCCAATGGCATGCCAGCCGGACCACCGTGCCAACGGCATACCATGCCGGCCACATCTCTGCGCCAAAGGCATGCCAACCATGCCATCCACACCATCATGCCAATGGCATGCCATGTCAGCCACATCTCCGCGCCAAGGGAATGCCAACCATGCCAGCCACATCTCCGCTCCAAAGGCATGCCAACCATGCCAGTCGCAACATCGTTCTAATGGCACGCCATGCCAGCCACATCTCTGCACCAAAGGCATACCAACCATGCCAGCCACAACATCGATCCAATGGCATGCCATGCCAGCCACATCTTCGCGCCAAAGGCACGTAAACCATGTCAGCCGCACCATCGTGCCAATGGCATGCCATGCCAGCCACATCTCCGCGCCAAAGGCATGCCAACCCTGCCAGCCATGCCAACCACTCCAAAGGCATGCTATCCGTGCCGGCCAAACCCTAATTTGGCCGTGCCTAAAACATTGCCAAAGCCATGCTGACCGTGCCTCACGGCCGCTGGATGCCAAACGAAGGGTTGCAACAATCAACGACCACCCTTCCTTTTGATATGCAAATCTTAGCCATACAAGTTCGCCACCAAACGCGTGGCAACTTCTGGCCCAATGCCAAAAAAATCCTAATTTTGGCCACACCTAAAACCCTAATTTTGGTCGCGCTTAAAACATGCCAAAGACATGTCGGCCATGACTCCATGCCGCTGGCTGCCAAACAAAAGGTTGAAACAATCAACGACTACCCTTCTTTCTGAGATGCAAATCTCAACCGTACAAGCTCGCCACCAAACCAAACAACTTGTGGCAAACTCTTGGATACAATGCCAATTCTTTGGTCACGGTGCCAAACCCTAATTTTCCCACGCCAAAGTCATGCCGGTCATGCCACCATGCTGCTGGCTGCCAACAACCCTCATGAATTCTTCATGAGTTTTACTTTCGGGATATTTTCACCTAGCTAGCGATCTCAAAACCTAAATATTCCAACTTTAAGAGATACGAAATTCTTTTCCGTGCAGAATGAAGGGGCGGACCATCAAAATCCGAGTCTGTACGAGAATTCTACAACTATTCTAGTAAAGGGCGCTAATTAGGGTTTCAGCATACCAAACCCTAATTTAGACAAAGCCGCACGCTGCCAACGGCTCCCTTCCAAGCCGCAAGCGCTTCCCTTCCAAGCCTCACGCTGCCAGCGGCTCCCTTTCAAGCCGCACGCTGCTAACGGCTCTCCTCCAAGCCGCAAGCGATTCCCTTCCAAGCCACAAGCGCTTCCCTTCCAAGCCGCACACTTCCAGCAGCTCCACTTCACGCCAAATTCATGCCGGCCATTTAACCGTGCCGCTGGCTGCCAAACGGAAGGTAGCCACGATCGACGGATACCCTTTCTCCTGAGATGCAGATCTCAGACGTACAAACTTGCCACCAAACGACTTGTGGCAATCTCTTGTATACGGTGCCAACTCTTGGTCACGGTACCAAAAACCCTAATTTGGCCACGCCAAAGCCATGCCGGCCATGCCTCCATGCCGCTGGCTGCCAAACAGAAGGTTGCAACAATCAATAACTATCCTTCCTCCTGAGATGCAGATCTTAGCCGTACAAGTTCGCCACCAAATGCATGGCAACTTCTGGCCCAATTCCAAATTCCGTGGTTTATTCCAAAACCTAATTTTGCCACGCCTAAAACATGTCATGCCGGCCATGCCTCCATGCCGCTGGCTGCCAAACGGAGAGTTGCAACAATCAACAGCTACCCTTCCTTCTGAGATGAAAATATCAGCAGTACAAGTTCGTCACCGAACCGGCAAGCCTCTCAATTTTAACTTTCCAAAAAATAGCAACATGCTACACGTTTTCCACGAAAACACTCGAGACATCAAAACATGTCACAAAATGGGGGATGCTCATCACGGTATTGGTCTGGCGGTTTACACCGTGCGGCATGCAATACGCCCGTTATAGGAAAATGTCATAAGAGTGAGGCGGTTAGTAAATACAAGAAGTAATGGTGAAACGTTTCCTTCATTATGGAAACATCAATTCCAGGCATTATCCGTTACCGCTTTCTTCTATTACTCAACCATTTCCACTTCTTACGAGGCCAAGGTACGTTTCGTTGCGACTTGTATAAATAGGTCTCACCTATTTCCACCAAAGACAAGTTTTGGTCAGGAGAATACAATACTCAAAAATTACCTGTTAGCTTTCCACATTGCTATAGTTTCACCTTCTTATACGAGTCGTAATACAACCACTCTTCGAGAATCAACTATTCTGTCTTCAACACTCTCTTCGCTTCCCTCCATAATACCAACCCTTCTCCTTCACGTTTGTGACCGAAGCAAGTATGGAACTTCCATTTCTTGGTTTAGGCCGGATTTGTACAGATTTATCTCTCGAATCTAAAGTACTCCCGTGCAGTACATTGTTTAGGGTTTAGACTCGTTTCTCACCCACACACGAAATCACCGAAATCAGCAGAAACTGTTTTCACCCTCAAACAATTGGCGACCACAGTGGGAGGTCAATCTCTCGGTTACAATATCGATTTCCAATTTCCAGTTTCATCTTTCAATTCCGATCTCAAGATGGTAGAAGCAAACAATCCGCTCTGGAATCAATGTCTCAGTTATCACTCGACGAGGAGTGACTGAGGACTTATCACGGTTAGTACGACTTCTTCTGATTCAAAATCACGGTGTAACGTGTACCCCCCTGTTTTAGTCATGGAATAGATTCCCCCCTCCAATACTTTACAAGCAAATACAAAATTTTATCAATAAAGAGAGAAAGTTTGATTCTTTCTTTTTTTGAAGATACCCTTTTCCTATTTATTTTATTCATATTCCGCTGGTAAATTTTAGGAATTCGAGCCAATCAACTGGATCTAGTATAAAAACCCGAATAATCTCATTTTTTAATTATTCAACCATTTCATTTTACCGAGGTCAAAAGGGTAAAAAATAAATTTAGGGGCGGTCTAGGAAAAAAGCTTATTTATATTTTATTTTATTTTATCAATACTAATGCACTACATTTTTTCAAGACTTCAGGAGGAAACCTAGGGGTATGCCTATGGCTAGGGTTTGCATCAATATGGAAGAACAAGCTAAAGGAGGAACGCTGGAATATGCTCGTTGTGTTGCTACTGCTTTGTCGCTAGCTCCAAGACGAGGGAATAAAACTGATGATACGGGATAAAGAAGATTGGTAGCGCCTTTTATAGGCATGATGTTTTTGGAGCTCAAATGGAGGAAGGTTTCCTATTTTTGGTTACACATGGGAAGAGGCAACCAGGCCCGCTAGCAACGCTCCATGGCGCCAACAGGCCGTGGACAAGCTAGCGCCGAGAGACCGCCAACTCCATCTCCACGTCCCAGCCGGCACCATCTCTGAATCCTAGCCGACGCAATCTCCGCGTCCCCTCCACTCCTAGCCAGCGCAGCTTGTATCTTTCCAGCGCCAGCAGATTGCATCCTTCCAGCTAACAACTTGCATCTTTCCAGCGCCAGCAGATTGCATATTTCCAGCGCCAGCAGCTTGCATCCTTCCAACGCTAACAACTTGCATCTTTCCAGCGCCAGCAGCTTACATCCTTTCCAGCGCTAACATCTTGCACCCTTCCAGCGCCATCTTTTCACTCCACAGCCATCCAAAGTCCAGCGCCATCTTTTCCGCTCCACAACCAGCCAAAGGAGTGTCATCCTCACCCTTCGAACAACTTCATGGATCCATCACTCCGTAATCAAAACCGCGCCATCTCTGCACGATACACCTACAATCACAAGAAACAGAGCCACTTCCACGTTTCTTCAAGTATGACAGCTCCAACCGTCACCAGAGCCGCCGCTACTCCACCATCAGGACGAGAGACTGAAGGATCCAAAAGAATCCGACCTCCTTTTATCAGTGTTGATTTGATGGAAAGATAAAAGGTTCTCGTAAGGCTCAGACAAACATAGCTATAACTCAAAAAAAGATACCTATTTTCCTCAAAACACTGGCGGAGCGGCCACCACAAGAGTCATGTCAACCCAAGAGGGGGCTGACAAGGGATAATTTTAACATCGGCGCAGGCACTTCAGCAGGACGTGCGTTTATAGATGAAGAGGCTCGCTTTTATCTTGGATGCCCAGTAGAAGGGAATCAGCAATCCAATTTCATAACACGTAAAGATCAGGAACGACTTCTCAAAAATTGAGGCAAAGGAAATCAACAACCCTCCCGAGTTCACAAAGACCCTCTTCCCGTCAGGAGCTGCATGATTTCTGGGGACTTCGGCCGAAAAATCGTGCAGTCTATGATGGAACATTTATGTGAGATTCTATATTTCTCCAATGAGCAGTATCAAGACATATTTGCATCCCTCAACTGCACTGCATCAGGAAAGCAGTTGTTTCCAGCCAGGGAAGACGTTCTCAAACCCCCAGCCTCTCCTGGAAAGCACGATTGATAGATGGACCCGGGGACTCCTAACCAATATTCACTTGAAGGATGTCGAGTTTGACAGAACTCTGAGTGACGCGGTCTCCGACTTCAACATTGTAACCGTCAAGGCTTTGATAATTGCAAGGCGCAGTTTCAACGTTTTCTCCAGCAGCGGATCCGCTTCGACGTTCGCTCCAGCAGCCGTTCCGCTTCAACGTTCTCTCCACAAGCTTCTCAAGGATCCAAAGAAAAAGCTTCAGTGGTTTTTCCCCATAAGTTTCAACGTCCTCTCCAAGAACCGAAGCCGCGTCAACGCCTCCTTCCTGTCAAGGATCGTGTCGTAGTTGCCACTCCTTCTTTATAAGGATCGTGTCGTATCCACCGCTCTTCCTTGCCGAGGATCGTGTCGTAAATGCCACTCCTTCCTGCCAAGGTTCGTGCCACCACACTCCCCTTGTCAAGGATCATGATCGCAGCCAGCCAATTTCCGTAGCCGTGGCCACCTTTTTTTCCATTCCACCAAAGCTCGCGGTATTGGATATTTTGCTCGCTTACGCATTCAACCAATGTATTTACTTCCATGGACGCCCATACAATTCCACTCAACCTACTTTGTTCCCACGACAATGTAGTCTCTTCTGATCACATCTGCTACCAAGAACCGGTGCCGCTTGTTTGTTGATACCAGCCAGAGCTTCACTGTAGCACGACCATAAAAGATGGAAACATGTAAAACATACTTGGGTACTGAGGATCTACATGGAATCCCTTCACTGTCAAAGCTCAGAAGACACGGTCAACCAAAAGGTCATGGCCACGACAAGGTCAAAATATCATCACCTCTCTATCTAGAAGACGCCTGTAACACTTTACGAGGACGCGGTGGATCCCAAGCCTGCTCAGAGGAAACAACTTCAAAAACTAAAGAAAAGTGCGACTGGGGACTGCTCATCATAGTCCATCCTAACGACCATCAAAGACTCATGAGATAACTCCAGAGACGCGGCTGAAACATTTTCTTAAAGAAACAGAGAGAGCCACGATAAACAACACAACTCTCTCATTTCTACCTCTTCGTTGTCCAGAATATTTCGTCCATGTGATATTCTGGGCATCCCAGCGTCACATCCAGAAGAGTAAAATAAGCTTGTATCAAATCCCGTGGATGTGGATTCAATGCGATGCAATGAAAGTAGGCTACACATGGGGATTACCAGCACGGGACGCTTTCACTCCCCTCAACCAGGTTATTTCTGATTTCAACATCATCACTGTCGAAGTTTTACGAGCCGTAGGAATTTCTCAACATGAAGCCGTATATGTGCATCGAAGACTCCAAAAGAACGCCACAAAGATACACTCACATATTCGGCCATGCCATCAGATCCAACATGAGTATAACTTGGTACTGCTCACCGCATCTCATTCCATATGATAGTCCAAGACTCAGAAGATGGTTCGAAGGATGTCGCTTGGAACAAAGTTCCTGAAGACTTGATAGAAACACATCGGCAACAGAACAGTCTCCCAACCCATATATTTCATCCAATGGCTCCGGAAGATTTCGACCATACAAGCATCCACAGCATATCATCATCGCGATTGGAAATTCCTGGCGTTGAAAAACCTAAAGTCGAGGATAGACCGACGATGCAACCACAATATCCATGATTATCCTTAACATGATCGTTATCGAGCATATATTTCATCCATCCACCCCAATAATGCGATGGAGTTTGGTAAATTTTGGAATCCACTGGAGAGACACTGCGGACGAAAGCAGGATCCGGACGAATAACAGAAAATAGAAGAGGCTCGATACCTCTTTCCATGCGAATGGAGTTTCTAGAGTTTGCACAGAATAAAGATTCCTTCTTGATCCATGAACGGGAATAGATGACTGGGAGCGACTATGTGATGGTTTATCAAAAGTGATTGTAATAGTGGTAAAAAGGGGGTCTTTTCAGACTTGTGAAGGAAACAATTTTCAGATTTAAATTAAACTAAACAATTAAATAAATTTGTTTCAAAGTTATAAAGAAAACACCAAGACTATAGATTCCACCATTGACCAATTAATTGATAAACTCTAATCAATATTCATGCAATTTTTCTTTTAAAGTGATTCTAATATTTGCCTCTAATAGATTTTTGAAGTAATAGCTGTAAACAGAAAGCATGAAACATCAAAAGTTCTAAAACCCAGCATATTCCATCAAAACAACTCACAACTACTCAATTAAAATCAAATTTTCTATTTTAATTCCATGCAAATAATCATATAATAATATTGCAATTAAATAATTAAAATAAAATTATACCTATTAATGTGGAACAATGTCTTCCTCCGTTGCCTCGAATAATGGGTTTAGCTCCTCATATTAATAACTTGCTCAAGATACATGATTATAGCCAAAAAGTTGATTAAAAGATGAAGAAGTACTAAAACAGAAAGTTTAAGACTGACAAAAAGCGTCACAGAATAACGATAAGGGAAACAAGGTGTCGCTGCCTCAGCCGTTTTAAGACCCACAGAAGCTTGTCGTTTTCACTGTTGATAAACGACTGTCTTCTGGAGTCCGTTCTTCGTGTTCTTTAGGATCTTCAATGGCAGCAGCAGCAGCATTGTAACTCTTTGTAACTCGATTATCTCTTCTCTGCAGAACTCCAAACTCTCTCCTCCCAGTTTCTACCCCTTCTATGACTTAAACCCAACTATTTATAGGCTTTGAATCACCTTGAAACTCGATCAAACTCGTTGGAAATCTCCATTATTCTCTACGGGCAGTTTGAAGAATAATCCTCTTCTTGTTGCGTTCCACCCTGTTTTTAGCTATTCTCTCGTCTCAAATATCTTCTAGGACTTGGACTCAACTTATTTGAAGTATATCCCACGCAAGAAAATCCCTTAAATCTCTCAAACTAATCTCAAACCCTAAACAGGGACCGTGTTGTTGTCTTGACTTTGTGTGGATTTTCCGACTTACCCAGCCCAATTGGATGGGTATAGATGATTGCATTAGGCCTGTTATGTCTTCTAGAGTCCGTAGGTACCAAATATGCCCATTGAATCTCCTCCTAAGTCGCTCAAATATCTGCTCAAAAACTGTTGTCGTTGCTGCCTTTTTTTCCGCCAAAATCCAGTTTTGAAACTTTGAAGATGACCTCCCCCTATCCAGTTCCGATGTCCCTTTAGTACATGCCCTGAAATGGGGTGCCCCTTATCCAAATTAGGGGTGCATTTAGCAATTCTTCTGGGATGTTTTCCGCACTTTTTCGGGGTTCCTCCGGGGTATTTCTAGGGTACTTCCGGTACACTTCTGGGGAGCTTCCGGTATGCTATCTACGGAGGTCCAAATGCCATATTTTTAGCCAATTTCGCCGCAAAACCTTATTTTTCCAAAACACCTACAAATAAACAAAATAACCAAATAAGTACAATATCGAGCACTAACAATATATACAAATGAGCTATATTAGACACATAAATGCGTCTATCAAATACCCCCAAACTTATTATTTGCTAGTCCTCGAGCAAAATAAATAAAAATAAAATCCTAACTCACTGTCGCAGGCATCGTCGATTGCATTTAGCGTATGCAATAAGCCTTTAAACCCCTACGTGGACCTAGCGGCCGAGTTATAGTCTCGGGAGGGCTTACCAGAGATATACCCACAAAATCTTTATTCAAGACCCTAACTATCTATGCAAAACCTTGGAAAGCACTAAAGAACCTCCTTGGTTGGCATACTTATTGATTACAGGAGGAAGTACCCTGATGCGAAATTCCAATTGTTGTACACGAGTTTGCACTCAAGCATACTAAAATTCATATAAGTGACAGAGCTCTACTCAGATAGTTTCTGGACATCATAACCGGAGTCAACTGATCACATGGATAGATTAAGAAGATGGATGTAGAGAAAAATGTAGATGATGTTGACTAAGGTGAACCTATACTAATGGACTGAGATACTGGTCTGGACTAATATCAACATACTGGCATATACAAGGGAACCAGTGTTCGATAATCCTAACTCTAGGTCAACACAACTGGCATATACAAGGGTACCAGTGGTCGACTTTATTGAATTTTATTCTGTTTGGTCTAATGGTCTGGTCTCAATATTTTATTTTATTTTGTATCTCAATCACTCTATTTCACCCTAGCAATGGTAAAAAGGTAAAAACAAAAGAAGCGATTAGGATTCTTTCGATGTTTCCATCACAAGATATGGAGAAACTACCATGTTTTTTTCTAACACCTGAGCTATGTGCTTTTATGAATAGACTCTTCTAGATGTTTCCATCTAATCAGATTGGTTCCTCAACTCCTAAAACCAAAATGCTTCCATCCACTTAGATTGGTTAGTGCTATCCTTAATATGCATAAATTTCTAGGTTCTGGAGTTTATTTATTGCAACTAAGAGCCAAAAAGTGTTTCTTCCCCACCCCCAAACTTAAATCTAACATTGTCCTCAATGTTTCTAATGAAAGAACAATATCAAAAGTGAAAATAACATGAGGAATCAGTAAATAGAGAAGTTCGGAAAGATAGTACCTGGGTGGAGCGGAACCAAAAACCACAAAAATATTATACAACATACAAACCGCCTCGATGGTCAATCAAGGTAAACAGGGTCCTCCAGAGGGACCTCCTCAACGTCACCTATAGGAAAAGGCTCTAAAAAGGGCTTCAATCTCTGACTGTTAACCTTCGAAGAACTACTACCATCTGGTGTCTCAATCTCAACAGTGGCGTGAGGAAAAACAGTACGGTCCACAAAAGGACCGGTCCACCGAGAGCGCAACTTCCCGGGAAATAGATGCAAACGAGTGTCATACATAAGAACTTTTTGACCTGGAGAAAATGACTTTCGTAAAATATTCTTATCATGCACAAGTTTCATTTTGTTCTTATACTCCTTAGCACTATCATATGCATCTCTACGAATCTCGTCCAACTCATTGAGCTGGAGCTTTCTGTGAGCTCCTGCCTTGTCAAGTGAAAAATTAACCTGCTTAATAGCCCAATAGGCTCTATGCTCTAACTCAACAGGCAGGTGACATGCCTTTCCAAAAGCTAAACGATAAGGTGACATTCCAATGGGTGTTTTAAACGCAGTACGGTAAGCCCATAAGGCATCAGTAAGCCTCGACGACCAGTCTTTCCTATTAGGATTAACTGTTTTTTCTAAAATACGTTTAATTTCCCTATTGGAAACCTCTACCTGGCCACTAGTTTGTGGATGATACGGGGTAGCTACCTTATGTGTAATACCATATTTCTTCATCAAAAGCCTAAAAGGTCCATTACAAAAGTACGACCCTCCATCACTAATTATAGCTCGCGGTGTACCAAAACGTGTAAGTATATTTTCTTTCAAGAACTCGATCACAACCCTATGGTCATTGGTTTTACATGCAACCGCCTCAATCCACTTAGAGACATAGTCTACAGCGACAAGGATATAAAGGTTACCAAAAGAATTAGGAAACGAACCCATAAAGTCAATACCCCACACATCAATGACCTCAACAATTAAAATAGGGTTCAAGGGAATCATGTTCCTACGAGAAATGGTTCCTAATTTCTGGCATCGCTCACAAGTAACACAGTAACTGTGGGAGTGTTTAAACAACGAAGGCCAATAGAATCCACACTGCAATATCTTAGCAGCAGTCTTCTTAGCACTAAAGTGACCTCCACAAGCATGATCATGACAAAAGGAAATAATACTGGACTGGTCACTCTCCGGTATACATCTCCTAATAATCTGGTCTAGAAAATACTTAAACAAATAAGGATCATCCCAAAATAAGTGCTTAACCTCGGCTAAAAACCTAGAACGATCTTGTTTACCCCAATGTTGGGGCATTCGACCAGTAACAAGATAGTTCACTATATTCGCATACCAAGGTGATTGGGTAACAAGGAACAGTTGTTCATCAGGAAAGCTATCCCTTATATGAAGGGAATCATTTGGGGAACTAACAACTAGCCTAGAAAAGTGATCTGTTACTACATTTTATGCGCCCTTTTTGTCTCTAGTGTCTGGAGAAAATTCTTGCAACAATATGATCCATCTAATCAATCTAGGTTTGGTATCCTTCTTACACAAAAGGTATTTCAAAGCAACATGATCAGTATAGATTACGATCTTAGAACCTAAGAGATAGGGTCTAAACTTGTCTAGAGCA
Source organism: Papaver somniferum (assembly GCF_003573695.1). NCBI lineage: Eukaryota > Viridiplantae > Streptophyta > Magnoliopsida > Ranunculales > Papaveraceae > Papaver > Papaver somniferum. The sequence goes on along the minus strand of NC_039366.1, from coordinate 199,914,337 downwards.
AACACGATGGATAAAAGTTCCTTCTCTGTAGGGTATAGTTCAACTGGGCCTCGTTTAGAGTTTTGCTAGCATAGTAAATCACATGAAGTAATTTGTTTTCTCGCTGACCTAGCACAACACCAATAGCATAATCTGAAGCATCACACATGATCTCAAAGGGTAGGTTCCAGTTGGGTGCCTGGACTATGGGGGCAGTAGTGAGTAAAGTCTTAAGCTTCTCAAAGGCCTCTAAACAAGCATCATCAAAGATAAACTTAACATCTTTTGCAAGCAAATTGCAAAGAGGTCTAGAAATTAAGCTAAAATCCTTAATAAATCGACGATAAAAACCTGCATGCCCTAAGAATGACCTAATATCTCTTACGATTTTTGGGACCTGTAAAGTCTTAATAAGGTCAACTTTGGCTTTATCTACCTCTATACCCTTAGAAATACGATATGCCCTAAAACAATTCCAGAACGAACCATGAAGTGACATTTCTCCCAATTAAGCACTAAATTCTTTTCCTTACACCTAGTCAACACTAGTGACAAATGATGCAAGCACTCATCGAAAGACGAACCAAACACTGAAAAATCATCCATAAAGACCTCTAAGAACTGTTCTACCATGTCTGAAAATATGCTCATCATACAACGTTGAAAAGTCGCAGGGGCATTACAAATCCCAAAATGCATGTGTTTATACGCAAAGGTACCAAAGGGACAGGTAAAAGTGGTTTTCTCTTGGTCTTCTGGGGAAATAACAATCTGATTATATCCAGAATATCCATCTAAAAAGCAGTAGTGACTATGTCCAGCTAATCTCTCTAGCATCTGGTCGATGAAGGGAAGGGGAAAGTGGTCCTTCCTAGTGACCTTGTTCAACTTCCTATAGTCAATACAAACACGCCAACCCGTGGTCACTCGGGTCGGGATTAACTCATTGTTATCATTCTGGACTACAGTAATACCAGATTTCTTGGGAACAACCTGAACGGGACTTACCCACAAACTGTCTGAAATGGGGTAGATAATACCTGCATCTAACAGCTTAAGAACTTCAGTTCGAACTACTTCTTTCATATTAGGGTTTAGTCGACGTTGCATCTCCCTAGAAGGTTTGGTATCTTCCTCTAAATAAATCTGATGCATACAAACAGTAGGACTTATACCCTTAATGTCTGTTATGGTCCACCCTAAAGCTTCCTTGTTGTTTTGAAGGACGGTTACTAGCCTACTTTCCTGATCTCTATCCAAGTCGGAAGAAACAATCACAGGTAAAGTCTCAGACGGGCCTAAAAACACATACTTCAGGGTATCTGGCAATGGTTTTAGGTCCAAGGAGGCTCTTCTAAAGAAGCAACTAGGGTAGACTTAGAAACTGGTAGTGGTTCGAACTTAGGTTTTCATCCATTACTAGTATCTAACAAAAGGGTTGAATCTAATAAAGCATTCACCTCATTAATCACATTATCATCATCAAAATCAATCCCAAAGTGAGCTAGGCATTTCTCTAATGGATCTTCTAACAAATTATTTGGTAATGACTCCTCGACTAATGTTCCTATCATGTTTACCTCTTCTACGCTCGATTCATCTAGTTCAGAGGGTAGATTACTAATACTAAAAATGTTCAGCTCAATGGTCATATTACCAAAAGAAAATTCATAATACCATTTCGACAATTAATGATCCCATTGGATGTATCTAAAGACGGGCGACCTAAAATCACTGGTATTTGGTTCTCTGGATCAGGGACAAGTTGGGTATCTAGGATAACAAAAACCACCGGATATATAAACTTGTCGACCTCAATAAGAACATCCTCGATAACACCACGAGGAACTTTAACAGACCTCAGCTAACTAGAGTGTTATCTGGGTAGGTTTCATCTCACCAAGTCCTAGCTTAAGGTACACATGGTATGGCATTAAGTTCACACTGGATCCTAAGTCAAGCAACGCTTTCTCCAAACAGTATTTACCTATTGTACAAGCAATGGTAGGGGACCCTGGATCTTTATACTTAGGAGTAGTAGTATTCTGAATAATACAACTCACATGACTAGCTATGAAGGCTTTCTTCTGGACAATGAGCTTACGCTTTCGCGTACACAAGTCCTTAAGGAACTTTGCATAAGAGGGAATCTGCCTAATTGCATCTAATAATGGAAGGTTGATATTAACCTGCTTAAAAACTTCCAATACATCATTAAAGTTGGACTCCCTCTTAGTCAGAACTAGCAGCTGTGGGAATGAGGCTCTGGGAACAAAGTGAGGCTCAACATGACCCTCATTGGTCTTTTTAGAGACTCTATCAGTCTCTTCATTCTCTGGCTCAGACGGGTGAACTACAACATGTTCACTATCAGGCATGGCAACCTTGTTGTCAACTTTCTTTCCACCCCTAAGGGTTGTGACAGCATTCACATGATTGTACGATTTCTCTCCTTTGGGGTTAGGATCAGTACGACTAGGGAACCTTCCATCTTCTCTCTCACTTATAAACTTAGCTATTTGTCCTACTTGAAGTTCTAATTTGGCAAGACTCTGGGAATTATTCTTCAATTCCTGCCTAGTTTCTTGTTGAAAGCTAAGGTGGTTATTTGATAGCATGTCATGGTTATTTGCTAACATAGTGAGAGTTTCTTCTAAGGTAGAGATTTTTTTCTCAGAAGTGTTCTGAAACTGGGTTTGACCTGAAGAGTTCTTAAAACCAAAACCTGGGGGAGGCTGAGAATTGCTAGACTGACCTTGACTCTGGCCTTTAGACCAAGAGAAATTATGATGGTTTCTCCAACCAGGGTTGTAGGTTTCTGAGTATGGGTCAAACTTCTGACGGTTCTCAAACCTAGCGTTGTTATAGACAGCATGGGCTTGTGCTTCACTAACCTGACCTTCCCAAAATGAATTATCGGGCTCTATTCCACAACTAGAGACTTGAGAGGCTCTATTAGGTTCAACAAGGGACCTATTTTTAGACTGACCCATTTCCAAAGCTTCTAACCTTCTAGACAAAGCAGCAAACTTAGCATCAGACGCCAAACTCGTATCTACCATATTGGTGCTACTTCTATTGACCAAGAGTCTTTTAGGGGTTCAACACAAGATTCCCATTGTTGGGATTTTTCAGCGATAGCTCCTAAGAAGGTAAAAGCATCATCAACATTTTTACTAGTAAACTCACCAGCGCACATAGACTCAACCATGGCTTTGGTCGAATAGTCTAAACCATCATAAATAATCTGTACGAGTTTCATATTATCAAATCCATGGTGAGGATACTGGGATAGGAGATCATTGAATCTATCTAAAAACCTGTAAAGAGACTCTCCCTCTTGTTGCACACTAGTACTAATTTTCTGCCTAACAGCTGCAGTTTTATGCTTAGGGTAGAATTTCATATAGAAAGCAGCAATAAGTTCCTGCCATGTTTCAATAGATTCAGATGGTAGGTTGTTCAGCCAGGTCTTGGCTTTATCTCTCAAGGAAAAAGGAAACATCGTAAGTTTCAAGACTTCATCAGTAAGGTCTTTTATTCTAATTGTCCCACAGATTTCCTCAAAGTCCCTAATATGGAAATAAGGGTTCTCATCATCTTTTCCTAATAATATAGGGATCATCTGAAGAATACTAGGTTTTATCTCAAAATTAGCCGTAGTGGCTGGCAATTTAATGCACGAAGCTCGGTTGGACCTAGTTGGGAACATGTAATTTTTCAAAGTTGCCATCGCTGGCACAGCAGAAGTACCAGGGGTACTTTTCTCATGAAGAGACATATTCTCAAAATTGAAGTTTCCAAAAACAGGGCTCTCAAAAGAAGAGTCTTCGAGCTCCCTGTTTCCACAAGAAGAACTACTAGGTTTGTCACTAATCAAACGACCTAGTGTGTCTCTTTTCCAAGCCCGTTCAACAAAATCGGGCATACACTAAAAAGAATTCAAAAAGAAATAAAAATTCTAACAGGAAGGTTCTAGCAATCACACAGCAGGCTGACTCGACTTTACCACAGCAAACCTAGAGATTTCTAGCAAACAACAAGCATGATGGCTCACTTAGACTGTTTCTAGACTATCTTCTATCTCCCGAAGGGGAATTCGTTACAATTTGAGCAACCCCTCTGGATCAATCCGAGCTAATGTTGAGGCGAGGGAAGATTAATGGAGCTTTGATACCCAAGGCCTCACCGGCGTTACAAGGCGGCTTGTTTCAACTCCCAGAAGTCATCATGAACTTTGAAGTTGCTTAAAAGGTGACCAATATCCTTCGAAATTTTTTCCTAACAAGCTCGATACCCTATAGGTCTCTTTTTAATCAGATTTTAGGCTTAGGTTCGCATTTGGTTTCGTTTTCCTAAGGCGGGCAAGAAGGGAACGAAGATGAAATCCGAACCCTTATCTTATATGGCCAGTTCTTGCCCTTTACTAGGAATTTAAAAACAATCCATATTCAAGTCCTCAGCATATTCACCTTAAGGAAAACAGTAAACCCGCTTGCTGGAGATTCACGGGTGATTAGAATTTTACCTCCCGTACCAGACGGGCGAAGAACCGTTGAAGTCAACTCGGGCCACTGACTCCGGTGTCAGTGTGCGAACCTGAGGGGCCGAGACGATATCGTAATCGTCGTCCTTCCCTGCACACAGTTTGTATTTAAGGGTACCCTTCCGTCGGGTATAAAAATAAAATAAAAAATAAAGTCCCAAAGTTCACAGTCCAGAGTCCAAAAATAAAGTGCAAAAACAAAAATGAAAGCCTAAAAAAAAATAGAAATCTCTCTTTTTTTTCTCTCTCATACAAAATAAAGAAAATCTTCTTCTTTCGCTCCTTTAGCTTTGCTTTTCACTCCCAGACTTTAAGTAAATCACCATAAGCTTTGGCAAAATTGTCTTTCGCTCCAACTTCAAAAATCTGCAAGGAAACAAAAAACCCAAAAACGTAAAGAAGAACAAAAATAATAAAAAAATAAATCTAAAAAAATGCTACCTAAACACAAATCCGCGTCGGCGGCGCCAAAAATTGATGGTTTATCAAAAGTGATTGTAATAGTGGTAAAAAAGCGGTCTCTTCAGACTTGTGAAGGAAACAATTTTCAGATTTAAATTAAACTAAACAATTAAATAAGTTTGTTTCAAAGTTATAAAGAAAAAACCAAGACTATGGATTCCACCATTGACCAATTAATTGATAAACTCTAATCAATATTCATGCAATTTTTCTTTTAAAGTGATTCTAATATTTGCCTCTAATAGATTTTTGAAGTAATAGCTGTAAACACAAATCATGAAACATCAAAAGTTTTAAAACCCAGCATATTTCATCAAAACAACTCACAACTTCTCAATTAAAATCAATTTTTCTATTTTAATTCCATGCAAATAATCATATAATAATATTACAATTAAATAATTAAAATAGAATTATACCAATTAATGTGGAACAATGGCTTCCTCCGTTGCCTCGGATAATGGGTTTAGCTCCTCATATTAATAACTTTCTCAAGATACATGATTATAGCCAAAAAGTTGATTAAAAGATGAAGAAGTACTAAAACAGGAAGTTTAAGACTGACAGAAAGCATCACAGAATAACGATAAGAGAAACAAGGTGCCGCTGTCTCAGCCGTTTTAAGACCCACAGAAGCTTGTCGTTTTCACTGTTGATAAACGACTGTCTTCTGGAGTCCGTTCTTCGTGTTCTTTAGGATCTTTAATGGCAGCAGCAACACTGTAACTCTCTGTAACTCGATTCTCTCTTCTCTGCAGAACTCCAAACTCTCTCCTCCCGGTTTCTACCCCTTCTATGACTTAAACCCAACTATTTATAGGCTTTGAATCACCTTGAAACTCGATCAAACTCGTTGGAAATCTCCATTATTCTCTACGGGAAGTTTGAAGAATAATCCTCTTCTTGTTGCGTTCCACCCTGTTTTTAGCTAATCTCTCATCTCAAATATCTTCTAGGACTTGGACTCAACTTATTTGAAGTATATCCCACGCAAGAAAATCCCTTAAATCTCTCAAACTAATCTCAAACCCTAAACAAGGACCGTGTTGCTGTCTTGACTTTGTGTGGATTTTCCGACTTACCCAGCCCAATTGGATGGGTATAGATGATTGCATTAGGCCTGTTATGTCTTCTAGAGTCCTAGGTACCAAATATGCCCATTGAATCTCCTCCTAATTCGCTCAAATCTCTGCTCAAAAACTGTTGTCGTTGCTGCCTTTTTTCCCGCAAAAATCCAGTTTTGAAACTTTGAAGATGACCTCCCCCTATCCAGTTCCGATGTCCCTTTAGTACATGCCCTGAAATGGGGTGCCCCTTATCCAAATTAGGGGTGCCTTTAGCAATTCTTCTGGGATGTTTTCCGCACTTTTTCGGGGTTCCTCCGGGGTATTTCTGGGGTACTTCCGGTACACTTCTGGGGAGCTTCCGTTATCCTATCCACGGAGGTCCAAATGCCATATTTTTAGCCAATTTCGCCGCAAAACCTTATTTTTCCAAAAACACCTACAAATAAATAAAATAACCAAATAAGTACAATATCGAGCACTAACAATATATACAAATGAGCTATATTAGACACATAAATGCGTCTATCACTATGCTACCTCGGACCGAATCCAGTTTCCACCTGGACCGAAGACAGTTTCCACCATCCCGCGGATCGAAGCCAGTTTCCACCTGGACCGAAGACAGTTTCCACCATTCCAAGCCGACCAACGCCGACGGATCCATTTCACGCCAAATCTATGCTAGCGATTCCCTTCCAAGCTGATGCTAATAGTCTGAATCTCAGCCAGTAACCATCTCTACCACTCCACGTCCTAGCCAACAACACCACGAGCCAAATATACCCAAATCCACCAACGCAAGAGTCATGCGTTCTCTTTACCTCCCGAAAAAGGTTAGCCGGATCTTCCTGACCATCTCCTCATGACTTTTCGTTTCGATTTTGTCTTTGTCTGTCAACATCTCATGCTTACCTCGCAACAATGCCCCTGTTCCGAGCTAAGCAGGGGACTTAATGTTGATGGTGGTTTTTAGCTTAGGGTTAAAATCGTAAAACCATAGTCTGACGTGATGTCACTCTATAAGGAAACGAAGCCGTGAGTACCAATATCTTCACTAGCGCATTTATTGAGCCTTCCAATATATCTAGGAGAAAAATACCAGGGTACCTTTTTTTTATGTATTTACTGTGTTCCGCGGAAGAGTCTTCAGTACTGACTGGCATCATCTCCGCACATGCCAGTCGTGCATGCTATCTAAGCGTTCCAAACACACATATCGCATATTTTAATTAGGGTTTCGACGCGCTAAACCCTAATTTCTACATCTCCACGCCAAAGGCATGCCAACCATGCCAGCCGCACCACCATGCCAATGGCATGCCATGACAGCCACATCTCCGCATCAAAGGCATTCCAACTATGCCAGGCGCACAATCGTGCCAATGGCATGCCATGCCAGCCACATCTTCGCTCCAAAGGCATGCCAACCATGCCAGCCGCACCATCGTGCCAATGACATGCCATGCCAGACACATCTCCGCCCCAAAGGCATGCCAACCATGCCAGCCGCACCACTGTGCCAACGGCATACCATGCCGGTCAAATATCCGCGCCAAAGGCATGCCAACCATACCAGCCACACCACCGTGCCAATGGCATGCCATGCCAGCCACATCTCCATGCCAAAGGCATGTAAATCATGCCATCCACGCCAGCGTTCCAATGGCATGCCATGCCAGCCACATCTCCACGCCAAAGGCATGCCAACCATGCCAGCCGCACCATCGTGCCAATGGCATGCCATGCTAGCCACATCTCCTCTCCAAAGCATGCCAACCATGCCAGACGCACCATCGTGCCAATGGCATCCCATGCCAGCCACATTTCCGCGACAAAGGATTTCCAACCTTGTCAGACGCACCATCGTGCCAATGGCATGCCATGCCAGCCACATCTCCGCGCCAAAGGCATGCCAACCCTTCCATCCACGCCAATGGCATGCCAGCCCTGCCATCCATGCCATCAAAACCCTAACTTGGTCGTTCCTAAAATACTGGCTGCCAAACGAAGGGTTGCAACAATCAACGACCACCCTTTCTTCTGAGATGCAAATCTCAGCCGTACAAGTTCGCCACCAAACGCGTGGAAACTTCTGGCCGAATGCCAAAAAACCCTAATTTTGGTCGTGCCTAAAACATGCCAAAGCCATGCAGGCCATGCCTCTCTGCCGCTGGCCCCAAAACGAAGGGTTGCAACAATCAACGACTACCCTTCCTTCTGAGATGCAAATCTCAGCCGTACAAGCTCGCCACCAAACCAAACGACTTGTGGCAAACTCTTGGCTACAATGCCAATTATTTGGTCACGGTGCCAAACCTTAATTTTTCCACGCCAAAGCCATGTCGGCCATGCCACCATGTCGATGGATGCCAACATCCCTCATAAATTCTTCCTGAGTTTTACTTTCGGGCTGTTTTCACCTCCCGAACGAGCTCAAAACCTAAATACTTCCGCGTAGGGAGTTAGGAAATTCTTTTCCGTTCATAATGGAGGTGTGGACCATAAAATCCGAGTCCGTACGAGAATTCTACAATGATTCTAGTAAAGGGAGCTAATTAAGGTTTCATCATACCAAACTCTAATTTAGACAAAGCCGCACGCTGCCAGCGACTCCCTTCCATGCCACAAGCGCTTCCCGTCCAAGCCGTAAGCGACTCCCTTCCAAGACGCACACTGCAAGCGATTCCCTTCCAATCCGCAAATGACTCTCTTCCAAGACGCACACACCCAGCGGCTCCACTTCACGCAAAATCCATGTCGTCCATGCAACCATGTCGCTGGCTGCCAAACAGAAGGTAGCCACGATCAACGACTACCCTTCCTCCTAAGATGCAGATCTCAGCCGTACAAACTTGCCACCAAACGACTTGTGGAAATCTCTTGGCTACGGTGCCAACTCTTGGCCACGGTGCCAAAACCCTAATTTGGCCACGCCAAAGCCACGCCGGCCATGCCTCCATGTCGCTGGCTGCCAAACGGAAGGTTGCAACAATTGATTAAAGGTTTTCATTGGTTGTAGTAATGAGGTTCAAACTCTCGGACTTGTGAAGGAATTAAATTTTTAGATTTAAATAAATAATTATATACACAAAAATGTTAACAATGGTGCAAGAGGTACTGGTGTTTAGGATTCCGCCGAATTCATTTCTTAAGGTTCAAATAATGATTCTTTTAACAATTATAGCTCAATAAATATATAAAATATATTGACTCTTATTTTTTGCCAAGATAAATTCTCAAAATAATAGATGTAAATGTTATGCATGGGACATCAAATCATCTAAGCTAAGCATGCCGCATCAAATCAAATGACAACTAATTTTTTCAAATCATAATTTCAATTAAAATTAGTGCAAAAGTCATGAGAAGAATTAAATATAATTACCGAAGTGTGAAATAAGGCTTCCTCCATAACCGCAGTGTTGGGGTTTAACTCCTCATATTAATCATGATCTCAAAATACATGTATAAATCTCAAAAGTTGATTAAAAGGGAGTAAAACAATTGAACAGAAAAATCGCAACAGAAATAACTGTTACAAAGGCGTTGTTCAGATGTTACAAGAACAACGATACATGTAAAAGTGTTTTTGTCGCGTTTTAAGACCCACAGTCGTTGTAACTACGACTGCTAATAAACGACGGTTCTTGCAAGTGTGTTTTTCGTGTTCTTGGTGTTCATCAGCAGCAGAAAACAGCAGCAGAAAACAGGCTGTTCATCTTGATTTCTCGCTCCTCAGCTCTCCTCAAGCCCCCAGACTCTCGACACCCCCTCTTAAACATTCTATGAACCTATTTATACCCATTTCACGCATTTAATCTCGTCATAACTTCAAAATATTTCTTCATTACGCGGCTGTGAAGAAAATATTCTCGGGAATATTTTCTTCCCATTTCTTCTCCTGTGCGTGTTCCAAAGCTGTAAAACTCTCCTCATTTAGCTCTGTCACGCTTCTGCCGATTGATAGAGTCATAACACATGTGCTGAACACGCTCAAATTCTACAAAACTCAAGAAATCCCGTGAAAGCCTTCTCCCATACACGAGCTCTCTGTTTTCTTCTCACGGATTTTCCAGCCAAATTTAACCGACCAAAACACTTGTAATAGTTTTGGATATATCCCAGGAACAATCCCGTAAATTTTCAGCCATTGAGTCTCTCTGAAACCACTCCAAAAATTCGATTGAAGATCTGCCAGGGATAACCACCTTTTTTCCCGCCTTTTTTCTATTTTTGAATTTTGGAAGAAAAGGACCTCCCCTTTATCCATTCCCGGGGTCCCTTTAGCAACTGGGGTGGAAATAATAATTTTTGGGGTGAAAATAGTAATTTTTCTAGGTTCCTCCGGGACGTTTCCGGTACATTTCTGGGGTGCCTCCGGTGCATTTCTGGGGCGCCTTTAACACTCCATCCTGGGGTGAAAAACACCACTTTTTGAGCCCATTTCACCGCAAGGGCTTATTTCTCTAAAATTTCCTTCAAGAACACAAAATAACACAATAAGTACTTAGTCGAGTCTAACAATACAGAAAATTGAGAACAAAATAGACACATAAATGCGTCTATCAACAATCAACATCTATCCTTCCTCCTGAGATGCAGATCTCAGCCGTACAAGTTTACCACCAAACGCATGGAAACTTCTGGGCCAATGCCAAATTCTGTGGTTTATGCCAAAACCCTAATTTGGCCACGCCTCATGCCTCCATGCCGTTGGCTTCCAAACGGAAGGTTGCAACAATCAACGGCTACCCTTCCTTCTGAGATGCAAATATCAGCCGTACAAGTTCGTCACCGGACTGGAAAGCCTCTCAATTTTAACTTTCCAAACAATAGAAACATGCTACACGTTTTCCACGAAAACACTCGAGACATCAAAGCATGTCACAAACTGGGGGATGCTCATCAGGGTATTGGTCTGGCAGTTTACAGTGTGCGGCGTGCAATACGCCCGTTACAGGAAAGTGTCATAAGAGTGAGGCGGTTAGTAAATACAAGAAGTAATGGTGAAACGTTTCCTTTATTATGGAAACATCAATTCCAGGCATTACCCGTTACCGCTTTCTTCCATTACTCAACCATTTCCACTTCTTACGAAGCCAGTGTACGTTTCGTTGCGACTTGTATAAATAGGTCTCACCTATTTCCACCAAAGACAAGTTTTGGTCAGGAGAATACAACACTCAGAAATTACATGTTAACTTTCCACATTGCTAGCATTTCACCTTCCGATACAAGTCGTAATACAACCACTCTTCCCGAATCAACTATTCTGGCTTCAACACTCTCTTAGCTTCCCTCCATAAGACCAACCCTTCTCCTTCACTTTTGTGACCGAAGCAAGTCTGGAACGGCCATTTTATTGGCTTAGGCCGGATTTGTACAGATTGATCTCTTGAATCTAAAGTACCCCCGTGTAGTACATTGTTTAGGGTTTAGACTCGTTTCTCACCCACACACGAAGTTACCAAAATCAGCAGAAATTGTTTTCACCCTCAAACAATTGTCCTTTTCAAATTGAGCCCACTCTTTCGAAGTTCAATGCAACTAGTATGGTCGCACGAACACTAGATATTATTGGAAGACGTGAATTACTCAAGGATCATATTGTTGATGCAAATCATGTAATATTTCTTTATAAGTATACGTTAACCCATCTTCGGTGGCCAAGAACATGCAAAGAATTTGATGACTATCATATGAAAATGTTGAATTACTGCAAGAGAAATTTAACAGAATACGAAAACAAACTGAAGGACATCATAAAAAAAGGCATGTAAATAATAATAAGATTAAGTTCTTATTTAATAATAGACTAATCAAATTGTTTATTTATTTCAATGTTTTGTATAAAGTCTATCCGATAACTATCAATTATTATGAATGAATAAATTTTTATTTTATAGTTCCAATTGCATAAGCTTGTGACGAATGGTTATATTTTTATGTTATAGCTTTCGGTTTATGAGATGTTAGTTTTAGTTTTTTTTAAAACCAAATTTCCGATCTCATATTGTGTTTTCCCTTATGATTTGTGTGACTTTTTACTCAATGAGATTTAGTTCTAACCTTTTTAGGTAGGCTCAAAAGGAGATATGATTAAAACTCATGTGTGAAAGTCTTAATGATGTTGATATCAATTTATGTTTATATAAGTTGAGTTTATCATAGCATACGAGTTTTAGGTTTAACCTTTTGCTATTGGCACATAATGGTTAAAAAAGTTGTTTTCTCTTTGTCGTCGTTCTTTTGTTTTTGCGAGAGGATGACAACAAACAGACGGAGAGTTCTTATTGAACTGGAGCTTAAATGATATATCTTTATGGGGACAAGCATTTTCGGAAACCAAGGTAACAATTCTTTTATTGTTAGTTAACCGTTTTTCCTGTTAAGAAAAGCTTGATTTTATTGCATATATTTTGATTGTGCTTAACAAAATCCGATACAATTAATATTTTCCATTACGATGTATGGATTGATTATTGTGATTCGACTGTTTCCGGTTAAGAAAAACTATGTCAATTATATTTGACTTCTTGATTTGGTATTTTCTATATTGCTTGGTGTCATTTTTTTTTCTTAACGAAATTCGCTGCAACTGTTATATTTCAATTTGATTATTTTTGTTTCAATTTGTAGTTACCTAAAATCTGAGAGATGTTAGAAGTGGGATTCTAGAGTTTCTGAAAGTGAGTTACTGGAGGCTGAACACGATCAGTCTTTGCCTAAACGACGAACCGTGGCCGTTCAAAGTCTTCTTCAGTCATAGGGAAGAGATTTAGGGCTGGTCTTAGGGAGGGAAGTAGATGAAGAGAGAGATCAGAGAATTCTAGGGTTTGAAGAAAAATTGCTCTGAGAGGTTATGAGAAAGATGAGTCGCTTATAGAAAATAAATGACTTATTTGTAGATGAATTCTCTAATCTCAGGTCGGTGAAGATAAGGATTGATTTTTGTGCCATCCGTAGCAATTCTCCCGTCTCTCCAGGAATAGAGATAAACTAGGTTGAGTTTAACTCATTATTCCACCGCCTTTACTCTCTTCTGAAGTGAGAAATAAGCCGGATATTTCTCACACGTGTCATAGACCGCCAGACCAAAAACCTAATTGTTATCCCCCAATTTGTGTGAAGCTAAGTCAGCCTTTGTGATGATGTGTTGAGAGAGATAAATATTCTCTTTAGTCGAGTTGGCCAAGATATAAAGATATTCTCCGATTTGTAAGAATGACTAGGATGAGTCACGTGAAAAGGCATGGGATGCCTCAGAAGTCGTGTGGAGAGTCTGAAAAGGAGACTCGATTCCTTCATGAGGCTCTGCCTACCATGAGGAACATTCAGCTCTCACTGAGATTTTGAAGAGAGATTTGAATCTCTCGGAGATTTTGCAGGGAGATTTGAATCTCTCTGAGACTTTGCAGAGAGACTTGAATCTCTCCGAGATTTTGCAGAGAGACTTGAACCTCTCCGAGATCTTATATATGGATCAAAATCTATACAAATATTTTCGTGATGGATCTGAATCTCTCTATGGTAGCTGGGACTCATCCTGGAAAGAGAGTAAAGGCTTTGCGTGCCCAATTAATGCCTCTACAAGACTTCGGCTCACTTGTCTTTGACCAGCGTATCTTGCAGAGATATACTAGGAATCGACTGTGTGTCCATATGATGGGGCCAACAAGACCAGTGTATCTCGAAAGGATGTTCTAGGAGTTTGTCGAAAAGGACCTAGAGGCAGAATAACCAGCGTATCTCGCGGGGATATCCTAAGAATTATTCGAAAACCTTAGTAAGTCGAGTCAGATCCTAGAGCAGACATGACAAGTGTATCTCACGATGAAATACTAGGAATCATTCCTTGATATCAAATAGGGTGATTCGTGCTTACAGGAGACATGCATATCTCTGCTCTAGGTCATAAGTCTGACGAGACGCTTTTACGCATCTACAAAGCCTACATGACCAGCAATATCTCGTCGAGGATGTATACTAGGAATTATGGCATAACAACCAGCTTCGTCTCGCGAAGACATGCTGTAATTGTGGCTGTTCTGGTTCATAAGTCTACCGGGGACGTTTTACGCTCTACAGAACCTACGTGACCAGCAATATCTCGTCGAGGATGTGCACTAGGAGTCACGGCATCACGACCAGCAGTATCTTGCGGGGACGTATACCAGAAATCATGGCTAAGAATTCCTTGAGGGCCAAGGGCTTAATCTCTCCCGTGAGAGTCTATAGACTTGAAATGACATTTTTGCCCCTTATCTAAATTTCACCATCTACATTAAGTCCCCTACTCAGAGTAGAACCTTGATTGTTTTTTGATGAGTATATAGATGGTTACGAATCGTACAGGCACGAATTTACAAAAAAAAATTTGCGGAGTCCCCGAATTGATGCTTAGTCTTTGCTTGCTCCGGTTTTGGACTTCGAATTAACTCTAGACTTGGGAGCTTTCTGGAATTTTTATTAAAAGACAATACTAGTGCGACATTTGAGCCTTTATGAAGTAAAATTTCCTTTTTGAGAGACTATTGCGAATTATGGTTTATTTGACCAAAATCCTGACTTTTTCCTTCTTTGCCACTCTGAGCTTGGAATTGACCCTAGACCTAGAATCCTTTTAGGATTTTTCATCAGAAAACATCATGGAAATAGAGTCTTGTAGACGAAACTTCTATTTTGGTAGAATAGGATTTGAAAATTAGGGTTTACTTGGACAAAACCCTAATTTTCTCTCTTGTTCGCGTCTGAATCCTTCATGCATTCTGGATAGTCTTGATGAAGCTTGGAAGGTGTGCATCTGTCTTGTGGGGTCAGCACTATGTGTTATGAGAGCTTGTTTAATTCCTTGTACCAATCTGACACTTCTTTATTAGAGAAAATACATACTTTTGAAACTAAGGGTACTTTCATCAAAAACCACTATGAGCTTGCTTTTTCTTTGGCATGAGAGAAACATGGAGCCCCCTAGCATAATCACGTCTTGAAAGACGTATTGGAGCGCTTCTGGTCCTGGTTTTGGAAATCATGAACTCGAATTCCCTGTTGTGAGCCAGATTCCCTTTATTTTCTCTGAAATTCTGCCTCTCTGAAATCCGTTTCAAACCCGTTCCTCTTTGAACACTTAGAAAACATAATAATCACGTGAACGAGGCCTTCTCCTTTGAGTATATGAGCGCTTGGTCGGTCTCTAGGTGTATTAGGGTCTTCTTCTTTGAAAATACTCAAAATTATGAAATAAGGGTATTTCGGTCAAAATCCCTTATGAGCTCGTTTTTGTTGAAGAGTAAAGGGATAAAAGGGATTGAGAGAGGGATATCGAATCTTCCAATAGAGTGGGAGAGATCGGTCCCTTCTCTTTTAGAATAAATCCCTTTTTCACCAAATTCTTAAAATTAAGGCTATTTTCGTCAAAATCCTAATTTTCTTCGACTTTGATCCCTCTGAAAAAATTCCAAGAAAATAAATCACATCCCACTGGCCTAGTAGAACATTCTCACGCATGAAAATGGGTTTTCCACGGCTTGGAGGAGTTTATTAGAAGAAAAAAACCTCAGTTTCCTCAATTATTTGATCCAAATTCCTATAATTTCCTCTTTTAGCTTTAATTCATTATCCTTTTGCTTCAAGGATTCCCTTTTGGAGTTGAATCAAAAATATAATTATTTTGACATGTGACAATACATGAAAACCGGTACACCTCTTCTCACGAATTCTCTTTCCATTAGAATTCCATATCTTTGGTCGTGGCATGCATATATATACACACACATGTTAATTTAGTTAAATTTCATGAACAATTTTCGTTTTCTTGTTTTATAGAAAAGCAGACTGGTGGGCCCGGGAAAGCGTATAAAATTGAAGCGAAATGAAACGCGGGCCTACAGTAATACCGCAAGTGCACGGTCGTCAGTTGTAGCTCGTGCAAGTACGGGTCGATCCACAGAGACTGGGTGTGTTTTGTAGTGTTTAGCTATTTTGGGCTTTAATTTTCTATTGGGCTTTGGTAACTTCTAGGCACAGTGGGCTTGGCTTTGGTTTTGGAATGGTCTTGGATTCAGTTGGCTTTGATGAATTGCTTTGGGCCTTTGAGTTCTTTGGGAATGGACTGGGCCTTTGGCTTTTGAACCTTAAGAGTGAACTGGGTTTAGTTGGCTGGGCCTTAGGCTTGAACAGAAGAACAGTGGGCTTTTGTAATGACTGGACTGGGCTTGTGCTGTGAACCAAGCTCAGTTGCAGCAGCAGCAGTGGCTGTAGCACATGGCAAGAGAAGTGGAGTGGCAGCAACAGCTGCAGAAACTCAGATGCAGGAGGCAGCAGCAAGGGAGAACTGGCAGCACCAGGTAGCAGGCCTAGGAGCACCAGCAGATAGCAGCAGGGCAAGGGAAATAAGAAGATGGTAGGGGAGGTGGAGAAAGTGACAGTGAAACAAAGGTAACAAAGATATAAACCAAGGCCTAAGCCAAGGGCAGGAGTGTGAAGAAGACAGTGAAGTAAAAAAAAAAGGAAGGAAAAAAAAAACAAAGCCAAGGCAATGGATTTAGGCATTCATCTAGAGTGGGAAGAGAACCAGCTTGCTCACAGTCACTAGTGAGCACTAGTTTCTCCCCACTGCTCAATCAACTCAATGCTCTAAGGCTCTAACCTAGCATTGACACACAACAGTAAACTAATCCTAACATTTGAGAAGCTAACAGTTGACAAAACAAGAGAACCTAGGCATACATCTAGAGTGGGAAGAGAACCAGTTTGCTCACAGTCACTAGTGAACACTAGTTTCTCCCCACTGCTCAATCAATCCAATGCTTCAAGGGCTTTAGCCTAACATTCACACAAAACAGTAAACATCACAGAGATAACATAGTAACATACACAAATCAGGAGCATTTACAGTGAAACATTCTAATTAAACTATCCTAACATAGATTAAACAATGAAACATTAACAAAATTTACAAAATAAAATTAACAGTAACACAGACAATTAACAGCAAACACTAAGAATAAAATTGAAAATTGAAATTAACTGAATTTGAAATTAAAACTAACCTAAACATGGAATTAAACAATAAAGTATGGAATTGAAATTTGGACAGTGGCAGCAAATGAAGAACCCTAAAAATTAACAGTGAAATTAAATTAACCTTGAGAATTAAATTAACCCAATTAGGGGGTATCTCGGCTAACCAAGAACATCCTTTAACATCCTACATCAGTTCCTACTTATAGTTTACAACAAAATCCCTAATTTTGAGAAACCCTAAAATTTGAAAACCCTAAATTGATTTGGGGAAAATCAAATTCTCTCACCCATGTGTGAATTCTGCGCGACCCATGCCCTGTTGATGTTCCCTCTGCTCCTCCTCAGCTCGAACTGCTCCCAATTGCGTCTACTGATGCCCTAGCTTTTCTCTTTCTTATCTGTAGCACCTAGGGTTGATGCTAAGAACAAGAAAGGGAAATACTAGGGAGCTGGATGATGGTGATGGCTCTGATTTGGTCGAGAGAATGGAGATGGTGAAGCTCGAGGTGGTGATGGAAGAGATGGTGGTGGCAGTGGAGTTGCAGGCGGTATGGTGGTGGAGAAGAAGTTTTGGGGAAAGAAAATGATTTGGGAAGAAGAGGGTGTTTGGCTTGAGGTCGATGGGTTCGATGGCTAAGGTGTTGAGCGGGTGCATCAAACTTTGATGTCTAGCGAGGAGACGCGTTGGATGTGAAGATGGTTGGTAGATCTAACGGTGGTATGAGAGATGAATCACTTCGACCGTTGGATTGTGAAATACAACAAAGTTAACGGCGAAGATCGAGGTTAGGTGCTGTAGTGTTAAGCGGAAGTATCGAGATTTGATGAGCAGGCAAAGAAGCGACCGTAGGATCTAAATGTGATCTAATCTGAAGGCTTGGAATTTAGGTACTATGGTGTTTTGCAGGGACTTCAGATTTTGATGAACGATGAAGAAGCGACCATTGGATGATGAGATGGATCCGATCTAACGGCTGAGAATGGAG
The DNA here is from genome assembly GCF_003573695.1 of Papaver somniferum. NCBI lineage: Eukaryota > Viridiplantae > Streptophyta > Magnoliopsida > Ranunculales > Papaveraceae > Papaver > Papaver somniferum. The sequence continues at coordinate 199,896,272 of NC_039366.1, read as the reverse complement.
GCGGGTATGGATATAGAAAATGGGTTTGGGTAAGGGTTTTGGCCCTTGGGTATGCCAAGCCCATATCTTCTTTAAGAACAATTCTTCCTTCTTGAGCCCATTCCTAGCTTTTTGGACGTGCGCTCCATTCTTTGCGGCTTCCTTGCGTAATTTCTTCCGGCCTTTCACTACTCTTCAGCTCTTTTCTGCTCCGCAAGTCATCCAGACTTTATTTATTACCTAAAAATGCAAAATTAAGTAAGAAAAATATTTATTCTTGAAAACAATGAAAATACAGAATATGGGATAAAATGTAGAATTACTGCACAAAAGATGAGTTAAATGCCAAGAAAAATATATAGAAATATGCACTTTTTAGCACTCATCAAATACCCCCAAACCTGAATTTTACTTGTCCTCAAGTAAAACAAAACTAAGGAAATCCTAACTATACCACTGTCGCTGGTCTCTCGAATGCATTTAGCGTATGCACTAAGCCTTTTAAACCACTAAGTGTCCCTAGTGGACGAGTTGAAGTCTCGTGAAGGTTTGCTTAGAACGTACCTACAAAGTTCTAGGTCAAAATATAAGCTCAGATTCCATCAAATGTGACATGTGCAAGACAGTTTAAGCTCACAGCAAAATGGAGATGTCAATCTAGCTATCAAAGGCACAATCCTAGCACTGATAACAAAAAAAAAAGACATGTGATAAGAGTGTAAAGTGTATCTACACATGTGTAAAGAAAGATCTGAAGTTATGACTACTAATCACCAAGAGATATTTTCTCAGGCTAAGAACCAAGGTCGAAATCTAGCTAGCTGTCCGGACTTTACGAGAATTGTGAATGAGTTGGAGGTATTTCACAATTACTCGCGTTGTACATCAATGGCATACACCCTCCTTGCTTATTACAATGAAACAACAAAATGACTATTTACATGACTCTTATTTACATTGACTACTCTCTTTTATTTTTGGAACAAGAGATGATGGAATTGATAAATACTTGATTTTTTTGTATTTTTTGTATTTTTTTTTTTTTTTTTTTTGCAAAAGAAAACACTTTTGATACAATACAAAAGGAAACAAAAATTACATGACACTTTGCAAGAGGTAGCCCTTTTTGATGCACCCAGTTAAATTCGATGGTTGTCTTTCTTAATGTAACCTCCACCTTCTATCCCAACCAACCAAAGAACAAGCTAGTCAAGTTTCGTTCAGTATTCTAAAGTGATTGGCAATCGTAACTTCCTATCAAACACCTTGAAGATCGAGGCCATACATGTATTGGTAGATCATGCGCGTGCAAATTTCTTATCACTATGTGAATTGTGCTAGAATCAGGGTGCCTAAATATCTAGACTAAGACTCCTAATAATTACATATTTGCACAAGAGTCAACATTTCAAGGTAAATGAGCTCCATTTTTTATGATTTTTCATTTTTTAATTTTTTTGGAATTTTTCAATTTTTTCAAAAAGATGGAGTTTTGTTTTCAATTATGGCATATTATCGTGGTATCTACTCTATACCCCCAAACCTAAACTAAACATTGTCCTCAATGTTTAAAAATATGGAAAGAATTAAAATGCAACATATGGAAAGGGACATGCTGAGTAGAGTAAAAGGAGAGAGAATACCCGATTTCGGCGAAAGCAGAATTAAAACTCCGTTATCCAAGGCAAAACTCCAACATATTCGGAGTCACAATGGATGAGCACAAAATATATATAAAAGGAAATTTAACTAACACATTATCTACAAGAAAATTTGGTTTTTAATGGGATTGGACTTCTTGGGAAAAATTTGGTTTTGTCGGGAGACATTTGGTTTTGGCGGGAGACATTTGGATTTTTTTTTTTTTTTTTTTTAACAGAAAATAAAATTTGGTTTTTGAATGGGAGCAAGCCCACTGTTGGTTTTGTGTTTGCTTTGGCTCAGCTGGTTTGAAAACGTTTGGTGAAACTGAGTCCAAAATCTCGGCCTAGAATTTGGGTACTCGGCCCACTAACGAGTTAACCTAGCGTGATCGGTTACAAGCTCAGCTGGGTTTAAAAACCCAGAATACAAAATACCAGTCCAAATTAAACAAGCTCACAAAAATTAAATACAAGCCCACAAATTAAACAAACAAGCCCACAAAAATTAATTACAAACCCAACAGAAAATAAAAAGCCCAAAAATTGGCTTTAATATTACAAGCCCACAATTAAAAATTGGAAGCCCACAATTCGGGTTCTCTTAAATGGGTTACCTTTTAAGCACAGCCCAGCTGCTCTGATATTGTTGCAAAAACCCAGTTGGGCTTTGGTTCTTTTCCTTGGTGGCGTCCCAGCAGAGGAAAACATGTTCAGAACAGCAGGCCCAACAGCAAATGAAGTGAAGCAGATGCAGATGCAAATGCTATGCAGTGAAATGCAAAAATAGCTAATAAAACTACAAGAAAAACACAGCACCAATCCCCGGCAACGACGCCAAAAACTTGGTGGGCCCGGAGGAGTGTGAAAATTAAGCGATAAAAACGGGCCTACAGTAATACCGCAAGTGCACGGTCGTCAGTTGTAGCTCGTGCAAGTACGGGTCGATCCACAGAGACTGGGAGTGTTTTGGAGTTTTCTAGCTATTTGGGCTCTAAATTGCTATTGGGCTTCTAATTGTGCTTTGGGCTTAGTGGGTTTGTTTGTAATGATGAAGTGCTTTAGGCCTTGGGCCTTTGAATGATTTTGGAATGAACTGTGAACTTGGGCTCAACAGTTCAATTGTGAACTGGGCTTGGGTTTTTTTTCTTACCTTGATGTGACAAATCTCCTCAATTAGCATCGACCCATGTCTTCTCTGCTTCTCCTGGTGCCTTTCCGATACCTTGATTTCTTCTCTAGGTCACCTACTTCATCAACCTCTCACGCTTAGGGTTTCAGGGAAGAAACGTGAGAGATTGAGGGAATAGGGGGCTAGATAGTTAGGGGGTGATGATGGGTTGGTAGTTTAGGGATGATGTGAGACAGGTAGAGGTGGTGGCGTGGCAGTGGAGTGGGTAGTGGTGATGATGGAGAAGGTGGTTCTGTTGCAGAGAGGGGGGGGGAAGAGAAGAAGTCGATGGAGAAGAAGGAGGGGGCGTTTGGTTAGGGTATAGGTATAGGATACTAGTGTGTTGAGCAGGTGTAGAGGATTTTGATGTTTCGCGAAGCTGGACCGTAGGATTATAAGATGATGGAATGATCCAACGGCGCGATGGAAATGGATGAGGGGAGACCGTTGGATGACGAGATACATCAAAACTGACGGCGAAGATCGAGGTTAGGTGTTGTAGTGTTAAGCGGAAGTATCGAGATTTGATGAGCAGGCAAAGAAGCGACCGTAGGATCTAAATGTGATCTAATCTGAAGGCTTGGAATTTAGGTACTATGGTGTTTTGCAGGGACTTCAGATTTTGATGAACGATGAAGAAGCGACCATTGGATGATGAGATGGATCCGATCTCACGGCTGAGAATGGAGGCGGGTATGGATATAGAAAATGGTTTTGGGTAAGGGTTTTGGGCCTTGGGTATGCCAAGCCCATATCTTCTTTAAGAACAATTCTTCCTTCTTGAGCCCATTCCTAACTTTTTGGTCTTGTGCGCACCATTCTTTGCGGCTTCCTTGCGTAATTTCTTCCGGCTTTTCACCACTCTTCAGCTCTTTTCCGCTCCGCAAGTCATCCAGACTTTATTTATTACCTAAAAATATAAAATTAAGTAAGAAAAATATTTATTCTTGAAAACAATGAAAATACAGAATATGGGATAAAATGTAGAATTAATGCACAAAGGATGAGTTAAATGCCAACAAAAAGGGATAAATATATACAATATTTGGCACTCATCAAATACCCCCAAACCTGAATTTTACTTGTCCTCAAGTAAAACAAAACTAAGGAAATCCTACCTATATCTTCCAAGACCATATCTTCTTTAAGAATAATTCTTCCTCTTCAAGCCCACTTCTAGTTTATCCGGCTCTTGCAAACATCATTCTTCGCTGCCTTCCTGCGGGAGTCTTGACCGTTTCTTTGCTCTTTTCGCTCAACAATTCATCCAAGCTTTATTTAGTACCTAAAAATACAAAATTAATCAATAAAAATATTTATTCTTGAAAACAATGAAAATACAGAATATGGGATAAAATGTAGAATTAATGCACAAAACATGAGTTAAATGCCAAGAAAAATATATAAAAATATGCACTTTTTAGCACTCATCAAATACCCCCAAACCTGAATTTTACTTGTCCTCAAGTAAAACAAAACTAAGGAAATCCTACCTATACCACTGTTGCTGGTCTCTCGAATGCATTTAGCGTATGCACTAAGCCTTTTAAACCACTAAGTGTCCCTAGTGGACGAGTGAAGTCTCGTGAAGGTTTGCTTAGAACGTACCTACAAAGTTCTAGGACAAAATATAAGCTCATATTCCATCAAATGTGACATGTGCAAGACAGTTTAAGCTCACAGCAAAATGGAGATGTCAATCTAGCTATCTAAGGCACAATCCTAGCACTGATAACAAATAAAGACATGTGATAAGAGTGTAAAGTGTATCTACACATGTGTAAAGAAAGATCGGATGTTATGACTACTAATCACCAAGAGATAGTTTCTCAGGCTAAGAACCAATGTCGAAATCTAGCTAGCTGTCCGGACTTTACGAGAATTGTGAATGAGTTGGAGGTATTTCACAATTACTCGCGTTGTACATCAATGGCATACACCCTTCCTTGCTTACAACACAAAAACACAAAATATGACTCTTTACATGACTCTTATTTACATTGACTACTCTCTTTTATTTTTGGAACAAGAGAGGATGAAATTGATAATACTTGATTTTTATTTATTTATTTATTTTTGAAATTTTTGAAATTTTTTTGAAATTTTTCTGAATATACACATCGATTTTTTTTTTTTTTGATAAGGAAACACTTTTGATACATATACAAAAGGAAACAAAAAATTACATGACACTTTGCAAGAGGTAGCCCTTTTTGATGCACCCAGTTAAATTCGATGGTTGTCTTTCTTAATGTAACCTCCACCTTCTATCCCAACCAACCAAAGAACAAGCTAGTCAAGTTTCGTTCAGTATTCTAAAGTGATTGGCAATCGTGACTTCCTATCAAACACCTTGAAGATCGAGGCCATACATGTATTGGTAGATCGTGCGCGTGCAAATTTCTTATCACTATGTGAATTGTGCTAGAATCAGGGTGCCTAAATATCTAGACTAAGACTCCTAATAATTACATATTTGCACAAGAGTCAACATTTCAAGGTAAATGAGCTCCATTTTTTATGATTTTTCATTTTTTAATTTTTTTAGAATTTTTCAATTTTTTCAAAAAGATGGAGTTTTGTTTTCAATTATGGCATATTATCGTGGTATCTACTCTATACCCCAAACCTAAACTAAACATTGTCCTCAATGTTTCAAAATATGGAAAGAATTAAAATGCAACATATGGAAAGGGACATGCTGAGTAGAGTAAAAGGAGAGAGAATACCCGATTTCGGCGAAAGCATAATTAAAACTCCGTTATCCAAGGCAAAACTCCAACATATTCGGAGTCACAATGGATGAGCACAAAATATATACAAAAGGAAATTGAACTAACACATTATCTACAAGAAAATTTGGTTTTTAATGGGATTGGACTTTTTGGGAAAAATTTGGTTTTGATGGGTTTGGATTTTTTGGGAAAAATTTGGTTTTGTTGGGAGACATTTGGCTTTGATGGGAAAAAGAAAAATTTTGGTTTTTTAGGGAAACATTTGGAAAACTTTGGTTTTTATGGGAGAAATTTTTGGTTTTCGAAATTAGGAGCAATTTTTTGGTTTTTT